>NW_027285213.1:0-92734 GCF_040894005.1 Engystomops pustulosus | reverse complement strand
TTCTATAGGTGTCTCTCCCTTTCTGTAGGTGTCTCCCCCTTTCTATAGGTGTCTCTCCCTTTCTGTAGGTGTCTCACCCTTTCTGTAGGTGTCTCCCCCTTTCTGTAGGTGTCTCTCCCTTTCTGTAGGTGTCTCCCCCTTTCTGTAGGTGTCTCCCCCTTTCTGTAGGTGTTTCCCCCTTTCTGTAGGTGTCTCCCCCTTTCTGTAGGTGTCTCCCCCTTTCTGTAGGTGTCTCCCCCTTTCTGTAGGTGTCTCCCCCTTTCTATAGGTGTCTCTCCCTTTCTGTAGGTGTCTCCCCCTTTCTGTAGATGTCTCCCCCTTTCTGTAGGTGTCTCCCCCTTTCTGTAGGTGTCTCCCCCTTTCTGTAGGTGTCTTACCTTTCTGTAGGTGTCTCCCCCTTTCTGTAGGTGTCTCCCCCTTTCTGTAGGTGTCTCCCCCTTTCTGTAGGTGTCTCTCCCTTTCTGTAGGTGTCTCCCCCTTTCTATAGGTGTCTCTCCCTTTCTGTAGGAGTCTCCCCCTTTCTGTAGGTGTCTCCCCCTTTCTGTAGATGTCTCCTCCTTTCTATAGGTGTCTCTCCCTTTCTGTAGGTGTCTCCCCCTTTCTGTAGGTGTCTCCCCCTTTCTGTAGGTGTCTCACCCTTTCTGTAGGTGTCTCACCCTTTCTGTAGGTGTCTCCCCCTTTCTGTAGGTGTCTCCCCCTTTCTGTAGGTGTCTCACCCTTTCTGTAGGTGTCTCCCCCTTTCTGTAGGTGTCTCACCCTTTCTGTAGGTGTCTCCCCCTTTCTGTAGATGTCTCCTCCTTTCTGTAGGAGTCTCTCCCTTTCTGTAGGTGTCTCCCCCTTTCTGTAGGTGTCTCACCCTTTCTGTAGGTGTCTTACCCTTTCTGTAGGTGTCTCTCCCTTTCTGTAGGTGTCTCCCCCTTTCTGTAGGTGTCTCCCCCTTTCTGTAGGTGTCTCCCCCTTTCTGTAGGTGTCTCCCCCTTTCTGTAGGTGTCTCACCCTTTCTGTAGGTGTCTCCCCCTTTCTTTCGGTGTCTCACCCTTTCTGTAGGTGTCTCCCCCTTTCTGTAGGTGTCTCCCCCTTTCTGTAGGTGTCTCTCCCTTTCTGTAGGTGTCTCTCCCTTTCTGTAGGTGTCTCCCCCTTTCTGTAGGTGTCTCACCCTTTCTTTCGGTGTCTCCCCCTTTCTTTTGGTGTCTCCCCCTTTCTGTAGGTGTCTCCCCCTTTCTGTAGGTGTCTCCCCCTTTCTGTAGGTGTCTCCCCCTTTCTGTAGGTGTCTCCCCCTTTCTGTAGGTGTCTCTCCCTTTCTGTAGGTGTCTCCCCCTTTCTGTAGGTGTCTCCCTCTTTCTGTAGGTGTCTCACCCTTTCTGTAGGTGTCTCTCCCTTTCTGTAGGTGTCTCCCCCTTTCTGTAGGTGTCTCCCCCTTTCTGTAGGTGTCTCCCCCTTTCTGTAGGTGTCTCACCCTTTCTGTAGGTGTCTCTCCCTTTCTGTAGGTGTCTCCCCCTTTCTATAGGTGTCTCTCCCTTTCTGTAGGTGTCTCCCCCTTTCTGTAGATGTCTCCCCCTTTCTGTAGGTGTCTCCCCCTTTCTGTAGGTGTCTCACCCTTTCTGTAGATGTCTCCCCCTTTCTGTAGGTGTCTCCCACTTTCTGTAGGTGTCTCTCCCTTTCTGTAGGTGTCTCCCCCTTTCTGTAGGAGTCTCTCCCTTTCTGTAGGTGTCTCCCCCTTTCTGTAGGTGTCTCCCCCTATCTGTAGGTGTCTCCCCCTTTCTGTAGATGTCTCCCCCTTTCTGTAGGTGTCTCCCCCTTTCTGTAGGTGTCTCCCCCTTTCTGTAGGTGTCTCACCCTTTCTGTAGGAGTCTCCCCCTTTCTGTAGGTGTCTCTCCCTTTCTGTAGGAGTCTCCCCCTTTCTGTAGGTGTCTCCCCCTTTCTGTAGGTGTCTCCCCCTTTCTGTAGGTGTTTCCCCCTTTCTGTAGGTGTCTCCCTCTTTCTGTAGGTGTTTCCCCCTTTCTGTAGGTGTCTCCCTCTTTCTGTAGGTGTTTCCCCCTTTCTGTAGATGTCTCCCCCTTTCTGTAGGAGTCTCCCCCTTTCTGTAGGTGTCTCCCCCTTTCTGTAGGTGTCTCTCCCTTTCTGTAGGAGTCTCCCCCTTTCTGTAGGTGTCTCCCCCTTTCTGTAGGTGTCTCCCCCTTTCTGTAGGTGTTTCCCCCTTTCTGTAGGTGTCTCCCTCTTTCTGTAGGTGTTTCCCCCTTTCTGTAGGTGTCTCCCCCTTTCTGTAGGTGTTTCCCCCTTTCTGTAGGTGTCTCCCTCTTTCTGTAGGTGTTTCCCCCTTTCTGTAGGTGTCTCCCTCTTTCTGTAGGTGTTTCCCCCTTTCTGTAGATGTCTCCCCCTTTCTGTAGGTGTCTCTCCCTTTCTGTAGGTGTCTCCCCCTTTCTGTAGGTGTCTCCCCCTTTCTGTAGGAGTCTCCCCCTTTCTGTAGGAGTCTCCCCCTTTCTGTAGGTGTCTCTCCCTTTCTGTAGGTGTCTCTCCCTTTCTGTAGGTGTCTTTCCCTTTCTGTAGGTGTCTCCCCCTTTCTGTAGGTGTCTCCCCCTTTCTGTAGGTGTCTCCCCCTTTCTGTAGGTGTCTCTCCCTTTCTGTAGGTGTCTCTCCCTTTCTGTAGGTGTCTCTCCCTTTCTGTAGATGTCTTCCCCTTTCTGTAGGTGTCTCCCCCTTTCTGTAGATGTCTCTCCCTTTCTGTAGGTGTCTCCCTCTTTCTGTAGGTGTCTCCCCCTTTCTGTAGGTGTCTCCCCCTTTCTGTAGGTGTCTCCCCCTTTCTGTAGGTGTCTCCCCCTTTCTGTAGGAGTCTCCCCCTTTCTGTAGGTGTCTCCCCCTTTCTGTAGGTGTCTCCCCCTTTCTGTAGGTGTCTCCCCCTTTCTGTAGGTGTTTCCCCCTTTCTGTAGGTGTCTCTCCCTTTCTGTAGGTGTCTCTCCCTTTCTGTAGGTGTCTCTCCCTTTCTGTAGGTGTTTCCCCCTTTTTGTAGGTGTCTCTCCCTTTCTGTAGGTGTCTCTCCCTTTCTGTAGGTGTCTCTCCCTTTCTGTAGGTGTCTCCCCCTTTCTGTAGGTGTCTCCCCCTTTCTGTAGATGTCTCCCCCTTTCTGTAGGTGTCTTCCTTTCTGTAGGTGTCTCACCCTTTCTATAGGTGTCTCCCCCTTTCTGTAGGTGTCTCCCCCATTCTGTAGGTGTCTTCCTTTCTGTAGGTGTCTCACCCTTTCTATAGGTGTCTCCCCCTTTCTGTAGGTGTCTCCCCCTTTCTGTAGGAGTCTCTCCCTTTCTGTAGGTGTCTCCCTCTTTCTGTAGGTGTCTCTCCCTTTCTGTAGGTGTCTCCCTCTTTCTGTAGGTGTCTCTCCCTTTCTGTAGGTGTCTCTCCCTTTCTGTAGGTGTTTCCCCCTTTCTGTAGGTGTCTCTCCCTTTCTGTAGGTGTCTCTCCCTTTCTGTAGGTGTCTCTCCCTTTCTGTAGGTGTTTCCCCCTTTCTGTAGATGTCTCCCCCTTTCTGTAGGTGTCTCCCCCTTTCTGTAGGTGTCTCTCCCTTTCTGTAGGTGTCTCTCCCTTTCTGTAGGTGTTTCCCCCTTTCTGTAGGTGTCTCTCCCTTTCTGTAGGTGTCTCTCCCTTTCTGTAGGTGTCTCTCCCTTTCTGTAGGTGTTTCCCCCTTTCTGTAGATGTCTCCCCCTTTCTGTAGGTGTCTCCCTCTTTCTGTAGGTGTCTCCCCCTTTCTGTAGGTGTCTCCCCCTTTCTGTAGGAGTCTCTCCCTTTCTGTAGGAGTCTCTCCCTTTCTGTAGATGTCTCCCCCTTTCTGTAGGTGTTTCCCCCTTTCTGTAGGTGTCTCTCCCTTTCTGTAGGTGTCTCTCCCTTTCTGTAGGTGTCTCTCCCTTTCTGTAGGTGTTTCCCCCTTTCTGTAGATGTCTCCCCCTTTCTGTAGGTGTCTCCCCCTTTCTGTAGGTGTCTCCCCCTTTCTGTAGGTGTCTCCCCCTTTCTGTAGGAGTCTCTCCCTTTCTGTAGGAGTCTCCCCCTTTCTGTAGGTGTTTCCCCCTTTCTGTAGATGTCTCTCCCTTTCTGTAGGAGTCTCTCCCTTTCTGTAGGTGTCTCTCCCTTTCTGTAGGTGTCTCACCCTTTCTGTAGGTGTCTCCCCCTTTCTGTAGGTGTCTCCCCCTTTCTGTAGATGTCTACCCCTTCCTGTAGGTGTCTCCCCCTTTCTGTAGGTGTCTCACCCTTTCTGTAGGTGTCTCTCCTTTTCTGTAGGTGTCTCCCCCTTTCTGTAGGTGTCTCCCCCTTTCTGTAGGTGTCTCCCCCTTTCTGTAGGAGTCTCCCCCTTTCTGTAGGAGTCTCCCCCTTTCTGTAGGTGTCTCCCCCTTTCTGTAGGTGTCTCTCCCTTTCTGTAGGAGTCTCCCCCTTTCTGTAGGTGTCTCCCCCTTTCTGTAGGTGCCTCTCCCTTTCTGTAGGTGTCTCTCCCTTTCTGTAGGTGTCTCACCCTTTCTGTAAGTGTCTCCCCCTTTCTGTAGGAGTCTCTCCCTTTCTGTAGGTGCCTCACCCTTTCTGTAGGTGTCTCCCCCTTTCTGTAGGTGCCTCACCTTTTCTGTAGGAGTCTCCCCCTTTCTATAGGTGTCTCTCCCTTTCTGTAGGAGTCTCCCCCTTTCTGTAGGAGTCTCCCCCTTTCTGTAGGTGTCTCCCCCTTTCTGTAGGTGTCTCTCCCTTTCTGTAGGTGTCTCTTCCTTTCTGTAGGTGTCTCTCCCTTTCTGTAGGTGTCTCACCCTTTCTTTAGGTGTCTCTCCCTTTCTATAGGTGTCTCTCCCTTTCTGTAGGAGTCTCCCCCTTTCTGTAGGAGTCTCCCCCTTTCTGTAGGAGTCTCCCCCTTTCTGTAGGAGTCTCCCCCTTTCTGTAGGTGTCTCTCCCTTTCTGTAGGTGTCTCTTCCTTTCTGTAGGTGTCTCTCCCTTTCTGTAGGTGTCTCACCCTTTCTTTAGGTGTCTCCCCCTTTCTGTAGGTGTCTCCCCCTTTCTGTAGATGTCTCCCCCTTTCTGTAGGTGTTTCCCCCTTTCTGTAGGTGTCTCCCCCTTTCTATAGGTGTCTCACCCTTTCTGTAGGTGTCTCCCCCTTTCTGTAGGTGTCTCCCCCTTTCTGTAGGTGTCTCTCCCTTTCTGTAGGTGTCTCTCCCTTTCTGTAGGTGTCTCTCCCTTTCTGTAGGTGTCTCCCCCTTTCTATAGATGTCTCCCCCTTTCTGTAGATGTCTCCCCCTTTGTGTTGGTGTCTCACCCTTTCTGTAGGTGTCTCTCCCTTTCTGTAGGTGTCTCTCCCTTTCTGTAGGTGTCTCCCCCTTTCTGTAGGTGTCTCCCCCTTTCTGTTGGTGTCTCCCCCTTTCTGTAGGAGTCTCCCCCTTTCTGTAGGTGTCTCCCTCTTTCTGTAGGTGTTTCCCCCTTTCTGTAGGTGTCTCCCCCTTTCTGTAGGTGTCTCCCCCTTTCTGTAGGTGTCTCTCCCTTTCTGTAGGTGTCTCCCTCTTTCTGTAGGTGTCTCCCCCTTTCTGTAGGTGTCTCTCCCTTTCTGTAGGTGTCTCTCCCTTTCTATAGGTGTCTCCCCCTTTCTGTAGGTGTCTCCCCCTTTCTGTAGGTGTCTCCCCCTTTCTATAGGTGTCTCCCCCTTTCTGTAGGTGTCTCTCCCTTTCTGTAGGTGTCTCCCCCTTTCTGTAGGTGTCTCCCCCTTTCTGTAGGAGTCTCTCCCTTTCTGTAGGTGTCTCTCCCTTTCTGTAGGTGTCTCTCCCTTTCTGTAGGTGTCTCCCTCTTTCTGTAGGAGTCTCTCCCTTTCTGTAGATGTCTCTCCCTTTCTGTAGGTGTCTCCCTCTTTCTGTAGGTGTCTCCCCCTTTCTGTAGGTGTCTCCCCCTTTCTGTAGGTGTCTCTCCCTTTCTGTAGGTGTCTCTCCCTTTCTGTAGGTGTCTCTCCCTTTCTGTAGGTGTCTCCCTCTTTCTGTAGGAGTCTCTCCCTTTCTGTAGATGTCTCACCCTTTCTGTAGGTGTTTCCCCCTTTCTGTAGGTGTCTCCCCCTTTCTGTAGGTGTTTCCCCCTTTCTGTAGATGTCTCTCCCTTTCTGTAGGAGTCTCTCCCTTTCTGTAGGTGTCTCCCCCTTTCTGTAGGTGTCTCCCCCTTTCTGTAGGTGTCTCCCCCTTTCTGTAGGTGTCTCCCCCTTTCTGTAGGTGTCTCCCCCTTTCTGTAGGTGTCTCCCCCTTTCTATAGGTGTCTCCCCCTTTCTGTAGGTGTCTCCCCCTTTCTGTAGGTGTCTCCCCCTTTCTGTAGGAGTCTCTCCCTTTCTGTAGGTGTCTCTCCCTTTCTGTAGGTGTCTCTCCCTTTCTGTAGGTGTCTCCCTCTTTCTGTAGGAGTCTCTCCCTTTCTGTAGATGTCTCCCCCTTTCTGTAGGAGTCTCTCCCTTTCTGTAGGAGTCTCTCCCTTTCTGTAGGTGTCTCCCCCTTTCTGTAGGTGTCTCCCCCTTTCTGTAGGTGTCTCCCCCTTTCTGTAGATGTCTCTCCCTTTCTGTAGGTGTCTCCCTCTTTCTGTAGGTGTCTCCCCCTTTCTGTAGGTGTCTCCCCCTTTCTGTAGGTGTCTCCCCCTTTCTGTAGGTGTCTCCCCCTTTCTGTAGGTGTCTCCCCCTTTCTGTAGATGTCTCTCCCTTTCTGTAGGTGTCTCCCTCTTTCTGTAGGTGTCTCCCCCTTTCTGTAGGTGTCTCCCCCTTTCTGTAGGTGTCTCTCCCTTTCTGTAGGTGTCTCTCCCTTTCTGTAGGTGTCTCTCCCTTTCTGTAGGTGTCTCCCCCTTTCTGTAGGTGTCTCTCCCTTTCTGTAGGTGTCTCTCCCTTTCTGTAGGTGTCTCCCCCTTTCTGTAGGAGTCTCCCCCTTTTTGTAGGTGTCTCCCCCTTTCTATAGGTGTCTCCCCCTTTCTGTAGGTGTCTCCCCCTTTCTGTAGGTGTCTCCCCCTTTCTGTTGGTGTCTTACCCTTTCTGTAGGTGTCTCCCCCTTTCTGTAGGTGTCTCTCCCTTTCTGTAGGTGTCTCCCCCTTTCTGTAGGAGTCTCCCCCTTTTTGTAGGTGTCTCCCCCTTTCTATAGGTGTCTCCCCCTTTCTGTAGGTGTCTCCCCCTTTCTGTAGGTGTCTCCCCCTTTCTGTAGGTGTCTCTCCCTTTCTGTAGGTGTCTCCCCCTTTCTATAAGTGTCTATCCCTTTGTGTTGGTGTCTCACCCTTTCTGTAGGTGTCTCCCCCTTTCTGTAGGTGTCTCCCCCTTTCTGTAGGTGTCTCTCCCTTTCTGTAGGTGTCTCCCCCTTTCTGTAGGTGTCTCCCCCTTTCTGTAGGTGTCTCTCCCTTTCTGTAGGTGTCTCCCCCTTTCTATAAGTGTCTTTCCCTTTGTGTTGGTGTCTCACCCTTTCTGTAGGTGTCTCTCCCTTTCTGTAGGTGTCTCCCCCTTTCTATAGGTGTCTCCCCTTTCTGTAGGTGTCTCCCCCTTTCTGTAGGTGTCTTTCCCTTTCTGTAGGTGTCTCCCCCTTTCTGTAGGTGTCTCCCTCTTTCTGTAGGTGTCTCCCCCTTTCTGTAGGTGTCTCCCCCTTTCTGTAGATGTCTCTTCCTTTCTGTAGGTGTCTCCCCCTTTCTGTAGGTGTCTCCCCCTTTCTGTAGGTGTCTCTCCCTTTCTGTAGATGTCTCTTCCTTTCTGTAGGTGTTTCCCCCTTTCTGTAGGTGTCTCTCCCTTTCTGTAGATGTCTCTTCCTTTCTGTAGGTGTTTCCCCCTTTCTGTAGGTGTCTCTCCCTTTCTGTAGATGTCTCCCCCTTTCTGTAGGAGTCTCTCCCTTTCTGTAGGTGTCTCACCCTTTCTATAGGTGCCTCACCCTTTCTGTGGGTGCCTCCCCCTTTCTGTAGGTGTCTCACCCTTTCTGTAGGTGTCTCACCCTTTCTATAGGTGTCTCACCCTTTCTATAGGTGTCTCACCCTCTCTACAGGTGTCTCGCCCTTTCTGTAGATGTCTCTCCCATTCTGTAGGTGTCTCCCCCTTTCTGTAGGTGTCTCACCCTTTCTATAGGTGTCTCGTCCTGTGTCCTCTCCTGGGGCTCAGTGTAACCGGCTACTTCCTCTCTTACTCCACAGGAGACCTCAGCTTCACCATCCGGCGCCTCTTCCCCGGGGCAGGACAATGTCCGGTAAGATGGGCACATATATCGGGCCCCACCTGTTTCCCTGAATGTCGTAGTCATCATGGACTCCCCCGGGTCAGCGCCCTATGACCTCTTATCTCATAGAATACCCTGTATTGCAAAACCATGTGGTCCTGGTTCTGGAGGATTCTGTCCGCTCATGGAAGTTACAGAATTTGTTTATGTTCCACTTTCTCATTCCCAACTGCGACATCACAGAACACGAGTTTTTCTCTTTTTCAATCATTGCTTCTCTGCTCGGGGGCAGTGTCCTGGTACATGGTGTAGATTATCTCCTAAGCTCGGGGGCAGTGTCCTGGTACATGGTGTAGATTGGCTGCTGGGCTCGGGGGCAGTGTCCTGGTACATGGTGTAGATTGGCTGCTGTGCTCGGGGGCAGGGTCCTGGTACATGGTGTAGATTATCTCCTAAGCTCGGGGGCAGGGTCCTGGTACATGGTGTAGATTGGCTGCTGTGCTCGGGGGCAGTGTCCTGGTACATGGTGTAGATTGGCTGCTGTGCTCGGGGGCAGTGTCCTGGTACATGGTGTAGATTGGCTGCTGTGCTCGGGGGCAGGGTCCTGGTACATGGTGTAGATTATCTGCTGTGCTCGGGGGCAGTGTCCTGGTACATGGTGTAGATTGGCCACCGGGCTCGGGGGCAGTGTCCTGGTACATGGTGTATATTATCTGCTGTGCTCGGGGGCAGTGTCCTGGTACATGGTGTAGATTGGCTGCTGTGCTCGTGGGCAATGTCCTGGTACATGGTGAAGATTATCTCCTGTGCTCGGGGGCAGGGTCCTGGTACATGGTGTAGATTGGCTGCTGTGCTCGGGGGCAGTGTCCTGGTACATGGTGTAGATTGGCTGCTGTGCTCGGGGGCAGTGTCCTGGCACATGGTGTAGATTGGCTGCTGGGCTTGGGGGCAGTGTCCTGGTACATGGTGTAGAGTATCTCCTGTGCTCGGGGGCAGGGTCCTGGTACATGGTGTAGATTGGCTGCTGTGCTCGGGAGCAGTGTCCTGGTACATGGTGTAGATTGGCTGCTGTGCTCGGGGGCCGTGTCTTGGTACATGGTGTAGATTGGCTGCTGTGCTCGGGGGCAGTGTCCTGGTACATGGTGTAGATTGGCTGCTGTGCTCGGGAGCAGTGTCCTGGTACATGGTGTAGATTGGCTGCTGTGCTCGGGGGCAGTGTCCTGGTACATGGTGTAGATTGGCTGCTGTGCTCGGGGGCAGTGTCCTGGTACATGGTGTAGATTGGCTGCTGTGCTCGGGAGCAGTGTCCTGGTACATGGTGTAGATTGGCTGCTGTGCTCGGGGGCAGTGTCCTGGTACATGGTGTAGATTATCTGCTGTGCTCGGGGGCAATGTCCTGGTACATGGTGTAGATTGGCTGCTGTGCTCGGGGGCAGTGTCCCGGAACATGGTGTAGATTGGCTGCTGTGCTCGGGGGCAGTGTCCTGGTACATGGTGTAGATTATCTGCTGTGCTCGGGAGCAGTGTCCTGGTACATGGTGTAGATTGGCTGCTGTGCTCGGGGGCAGGGTCCTGGTACATGGTGTAGATTATCTGCTGTGCTCGGGGGCAGTGTCCTGGTACATGGTGTAGATTGGCTGCTGTGCTCGGGGGCAGGGTCCTGGTACATGGTGTAGATTGGCTGCTGGGCTCGGGGGCAGTGTCCTGGTACATGGTGTAGATTATCTCCTGTGCTCGGGGGCAGGGTCCTGGTACATGGTGTAGATTATCTCCTGTGCTCGGGGGCAGTGTCCTGGTACATGGTGTAGATTGGCTGCTGTGCTCGGGAGCAGTGTCCTGGTACATGGTGTAGATTGACTGCTGTGCTCGGGGGCAGTGTCCTGGTACATGGTGTAGATTGACTGCTGTGCTCGGGGGCAATGTCCTGGTACATGGTGTAGATTGGCTGCTGGGCTCGGGTGCAGGGTCCTGGTACATGGTGTAGATTGGCTGCTGTGCTCAGGGGCAGTGTCCTGGTACATGGTGTAGATTATCTGCTGTGCTCGGGGGCAATGTCCTGGTACATGGTATAGATTATCTGCTGTGCTCGGGGACAGTGTCCTGGTACATGGTGTAGATTATCTCCTGTGTTCGGGGGCAGTGTCCTGGTACATGGTGTAGATCATCTGCTGGGCTCGGGGGCAGGGTCCTAGTACATGGTGTAGATTGGCTGCTGTGCTCGGGGGCAGTGTCCTGGTACATGGTGTAGATTATCTGCTGGGCTCGGGGACAGTGTCCTGGTACATGGTGTAGATTATCTCCTGTGCTCGGGGGCAGTGTCCTGGTACATGGTGTAGATTAGCTGCTGTGCTCGGGGGCAGTGTCCTGGTACATGGTGTAGATTATCTCCTGTGCTCGGGGGCAGTGTCCTGGTACATGGTGTAGATTAGCTGCTGTGCTCGGGGGCAGGGTCCTGGTACATGGTGTAGATTGGCTGCTTTGCTCGGGAGCAGGGTCCTGGTACATGGTGTAGATTATCTGCTGTGCTCGGGGGCAGGGTCCTGGTACATGGTGTAGATTGGCTGCCGTGCTCGGGGGCAGGGTCCTGGTACATGGTGTAGATTGGCTGCTGTGCTCGGGGGCAGTGTCCTGGTACATGGTGTAGATTGGCTGCTGTGCTCGGGGGCAGGGTCCTAGTACATGGTGTAGATTATCTCCTGTGCTCGGGGGCAGTGTCCTGGTACATGGTGTAGATTGGCTGCCGTGCTCGGGGGCAGGGTCCTGGTACATGGTGTAGATTGGCTGCTGTGCTCGGGGGCAGTGTCCTGGTACATGGTGTAGATTGGCTGCTGTGCTCGGGGGCAGGGTCCTAGTACATGGTGTAGATTATCTCCTGTGCTCGGGGGCAGTGTCCTGGTACATGGTGTAGATTGGCTGCCGTGCTCGGGGGCAGGGTCCTGGTACATGGTGTAGATTGGCTGCTGTGCTCGGGGGCAGTGTCCTGGTACATGGTGTAGATTGGCTGCTGTGCTCGGGCGCAGGGTCCTAGTACATGGTGTAGATTATCTCCTGTGCTCGGGGGCAGGGTCCTGGTACATGGTGTAGATTGGCTGCTGGGCTCGGGGGCAGGGTCCTGGTACATGGTGTAGATTGGCTGCTGTGCTCGGGGCAGTGTCCTGGTACATGGTGTAGATTGGCTGCTGTGCTCGGGGGCAGAGTCCCGGTACATGGTGTAGATTGGCTGCTGTGCTCGGGGGCAGTCTCCTGGTACATGGTGTAGATTGGCTGCTGTGCTCGGGGGCAGTGTCCTGGTACATGGTGTAGATTAGCTGCTGTGCTCGGGGGCAGTGTTCTGGTACATGGTGTAGATTGGCTGCTGTGCTCGGGGGCAGTGTCCTGGTACATGGTGTAGATTATCTGCTGTGCTCGGGGGCAGTGTCCTGGTACATGGTGTAGATTATCTGCTGTGCTCGGGGGCAGTGTCCTGGTACATGGTGTAGATTATCTCCTGGGCTCGGGGGCAGTGTCCTGGTACATGGTGTAGATTATCTGCTGGGCTCGGGGGCAGTGTCCTGGTCCATGGTGTAGATTATCTCCTGTGCTCGGGGGCAGTGTCCTGGTACATGGTGTAGATTAGCTGCTGTGTTCGGGGGCAGTGTCCTGGTACATGGTGTAGATTGGCTGCTGTGCTCGGGGGCATTGTCCTGGTACATGGTGTAGATTATCTGCTGTGCTCGGGGGCAGTGTCCTGGTACATGGTGTAGATTGGCTGCTGTGCTCGGGGACACTGTCCTGATACATGGTGTAGATTGGCTGCTGTGCTCGGGGGCAGTGTCCTGGTACATGGTGTAGATTGGCTGCTGTGCTCGGGGGCAGGGTCCTGGTACATGGTGTAGATTGGCTGCTGTGCTCGGGGGCAGTGTCCTGGTACATGGTGTAGATTGGCTGCTGTGCTCGGGGGCAGTGTCCTGGTACATGGTGTAGATTGGCTGCTGTGCTCGGGGGCAGTGTCCTGGTACATGGTGTAGATTGGCTGCTGTGCCTGGGGGCAATGTCCTGGTACATGGTGTAGATTGGCTACTGTGCTCGGGGCAGTGTCCTGGTACATGGTGTAGATTGGCTGCTGTGCTCGGGAGCAGTGTCCTGGTACATGGTGTAGATTAGCTGCTGTGCTCGGGGGCAGTGTCCCGGTACATGGTGTAGATTGGCTGCTGGGCTCAGGGGCAGTGTCCTGGTACATGGTGTAGATTGGCTGCTGTGCTCGGGGGCAGTGTCCTGGTACATGGTGTAGATTGGCTGCTGTGCTCGGGGGCAGTGTCCTGGTACATGGTGTAGATTGGCTGCTGTGCTCGGGGGCAGTGTCCTGGTACATGGTGTAGATTGGCTGCTGTGCTCGGGGGCAGTGTCCTGGTACATGGTGTAGATTGGCTGCTGGGCTCGGGGGCAGTGTCCTGGTACCTGGTGTAGATTATCTGCTGTGCTCGGGGGCAGGGTCCTGGTACATGGTGTAGATTGGATGCTGTGCTCGGGGGCAGTGTCCTGGTACATCGTGTAGATTGGCTGCTGTGCTCGGGGGCAGTGTCCTGGTACATGGTGTAGATTGGCTGCTGTGCTCGGGGGCAGGGTCCTGGTACATGGTGTAGATTATCTGCTGTGCTCGGGGGCAGTGTCCTGGTACATGGTGTAGATTGGCTGCTGTGCTCGGGGGCAGGGTCCTGGTACATGGTGTAGATTATCTGCTGTGCTCGGGGGCAGTGTCCTGGTACATGGTGTAGATTGGCTGCTGTGCTCGGGGGCAGGGTCCTGGTACATGGTGTAGATTATCTGCTGTGCTCGGGGACAGTGCCCTGGTACATGGTGTAGATTATCTCCTGTGCTCGGGGGCAGTGTCCTGGTACATGGTGTAGATTGGCTGCTGGGTTCGGGGACAGTGTCCTGGTACATGGTGTAGATTATCTCCTGTGCTCGGGGGCAGTGTTCTGGTACATGGTGTAGATTAGCTGCTGTGCTCGGGGGCAGTGTCCTGGTACATGGTGTAGATTGGCTGCTGTGCTCGGGGGCAGTGTCCTGGTACATGGTGTAGATTGGCTGCTGTGCTCGGGGGCATTGTCCTGGTACATGGTGTAGATTGGCTGCTGTGCTCGGGGACAGTGTCCTGGTACATGGTGTAGATTGGCTGCTGTGCTCGGGGACAGTGTCCTGATACATGGTGTAGATTGGCTGCTGTGCTCGGGGGCAGTGTCCTGGTACATGGTGTAGATTGGCTGCTGTGCTCGGGGGCAGGGTCCTGGTACATGGTGTAGATTGGCTGCTGTGCTCGGGAGCAGTGTCCTGGTACATGGTGTAGATTGGCTGCTGTGCTCGGGGGCAGGGTCCCGGTACATGGTGTAGATTGGCTGCTGTGCTCGGGAGCAGTGTCCTGGTACATGGTGTAGATTGGCTGCTGTGCTCGGGGGCAGTGTCCTGGTACACGGTGTAGATTATATCCTGTGCTCGGGGGCAGTGTCCTGGTACATGGTGTAGATTATATCCTGTGCTCGGGGGCAGTGTCCTGGTACATGGTGTAGATTGGCTGCTGTGCTCGGGGGCAGTGTCCTGGTACATGGTGTAGATTATATCCTGTGCTCGGGGGCAGTGTCCTGGTACATGGTGTAGATTGGCTGCTGTGCTCGGGGGCAGTGTCCTGGTACATGGTGTAGATTGGCTGCTGTGCTCGGGAGCAGTGTCCTGGTACATGGTGTAGATTATCTGCTGTGCTTGGGGGCAGGGTCCTGGTACATGGTGTAGATTAGCTGCTGTGCTCGGGGGCAGGGTCCTGGTACATGGTGTAGATTAGCTGCTGTGCTCGGGGGCAGTGTCCCGGCTTATGGTGTAGATTGGCTGCTGGGCTCGGGGGCAGTGTCCTGGTACATGGTGTAGATTGGCTGCTGTGCTCGGGGGCAGTGTCCTGGTACATGGTGTAGATTGGCTGCTGTGCTCGGGGGCAGTGTCCTGGTACATGGTGTAGATTGGCTGCTGTGCTCGGGAGCAGTGTCCTGGTACATGGTGTAGATTGGCTGCTGTGCTCGGGGGCAGTGTCCTGGTACATGGTGTAGATTGGCTGCTGGGCTCGGGGGCAGTGTCCTGGTACATGGTGTAGATTATCTGCTGTGCTCGGGGGCAGTGTCCTGGTACATGGTGTAGATTATCTGCTGGGCTTGGGGGCAGTGTCCTGGTACATGGTGTAGATTGGCTGCTGTGCTCGGGGCAGTGTCCTGGTACATGGTGTAGATTGGCTGCTGTGCTCGGGGGCAGTGTCCTGGTACATGGTATAGATTGGCTGCTGTGCTCGGGGGCAGTGTCCTGGTACATGGTGTAGATTGGCTGCTGTGCTCGGGCGCAGTGTCCTGGTACATGGTGTAGAGTATCTCCTGTGCTCGGGGGCAGGGTCCTGGTACATGGTGTAGATTGGCTGCTGTGCTCGGGAGCAGTGTCCTGGTACATGGTGTAGATTGGCTGCTGTGCTCGGGGGCCGTTTCTTGGTACATGGTGTAGATTGGCTGCTGTGCTCGGGGGCAGTGTCCTGGTACATGGTGTAGATTGGCTGCTGTGCTCGGGGGCAGTGTCCTGGTACATGGTGTAGATTGGCTGCTGTGCTCGGGAGCAGTGTCCTGGTACATGGTGTAGATTGGCTGCTGTGCTCGGGGGCAGTGTCCTGGTACATGGTGTAGATTGGCTGCTGGGCTCGGGGGCAGTGTCCTGGTACATGGTGTAGATTATCTGCTGTGCTCGGGGGCAGTGTCCTGGTACATGGTGTAGATTATATCCTGTGCTCAGGGGCAGGGTCCTGGTACATGGTGTAGATTGGCTGCTGTGCTCGGGGGCAGTGTCCTGGTACATGGTGTAGATTGGCTGCTGTGCTCGGGGGCCGTGTCCTGGTACATGGTGTAGATTTGCTGCTGTGCTCGGGGGCAGGGTCCTGGTACATGGTGTAGATTGGCTGCTGTGCTCGGGTGCAGTGTCCCGGTACATGGTGTAGATTGGCTGCTGGGCTCGGGGGCAGGGTCCTGGTACATGGTGTAGATTGGCTGCTGTGCTCGGGGGCAGGGTCCTGGTACATGGTGTAGATTGACTGCTGTGCTCGGGGGCAGTGTCCCGGTACATGGTGTAGATTGGCTGCTGGGCTCGGGGGCAGGGTCCTGGTACATGGTGTAGATTGGCTGCTGTGCTCGGGGGCAGTGTCCTGGTACATGGTGTAGATTGGCTGCTGTGCTCGGGGGCAGTGTCCTGGTACATGGTGTAGAATCGCTGCTGTGCTCGGGGGCAGGGTCCTGGCACATGGTGTAGATTGGCTGCTGTGCTCGGGGGCAGTGTCCTGATACATGGTGTAGATTATCTCCTGTGCTCGGGGACAGTGTCCTGGTACATGGTGTAGATTGGCTGCTGTGCTCGGGGGCAGTGTCCTGATACATGGTGTAGATTATCTCCTGTGCTCGGGGGCAGTGTCCTGGTACATGGTGTAGATTGGCTGCTGTGCTCGGGGGCAGTGTCCTGGTACATGGTGTAGATTGGCTGCTGTGCTCGGGGGCAGTGTCCCGGTACATGGTGTAGATTGGCTGCTGGGCTCGGGGGCAGGGTCCTGGTACATGGTGTAGATTGGCTGCTGTGCTCGGGGGCAGTGTCCTGGTACATGGTGTAGATTGGCTGCTGTGCTCGGGGGCAGTGTCCTGGTACATGGTGTAGAATCGCTGCTGTGCTCGGGGGCAGGGTCCTGGTACATGGTGTAGATTGGCTGCCGGGCTCGGGGGCAGTGTCCTGGTATATGGTGTAGATTGGCTGCTGTGCTCGGGGGCAGTGTCCTGGTACATGGTGTAGATTGGCTGCTGTGCTCGGGGGCAGGGTCCTGGTACATGGTGTAGATTATCTGCTGTGCTCGGGGACAGTGTCCTGGTACATGGTGTAGATTGGCTGCTGTGCTTGGGGGCAGGGTCCTGGTACATGGTGTAGATTGGCTGCTGTGCTCGGGGGCTGGGTCCTGGTACATGGTGTAGATTGGCTGCTGGGCTCGGGGGCAGTGTCCTGGTACATGGTGTAGATTATCTGCTGTGCTCGGGGGCAGTGTCGTTGTACATGGTGTAGATTATCTGCTGGGCTCGGGGGCAGTGTCCTGTTACACGGTGTAGATTATATCCTGTGCTCGGGGGCAGGGTCCTGGTACATGGTGTAGATTGGCTGCCGGGCTCGGGGGCAGTGTCCTGGTATATGGTGTAGATTGGCTGCTGTGCTCGGGGGCAGTGTCCTGGTACATGGTGTAGATTGGCTGCTGTGCTCGGGGGCAGGGTCCTGGTACATGGTGTAGATTATCTGCTGTGCTCGGGGACAGTGTCCTGGTACATGGTGTAGATTGGCTGCTGTGCTTGGGGGCAGGGTCCTGGTACATGGTGTAGATTGGCTGCTGTGCTCGGGGGCTGGGTCCTGGTACATGGTGTAGATTGGCTGCTGGGCTCGGGGGCAGTGTCCTGGTACATGGTGTAGATTATCTGCTGTGCTCGGGGGCAGTGTCGTTGTACATGGTGTAGATTATCTGCTGGGCTCGGGGGCAGTGTCCTGGTACACGGTGTAAATTATATCCTGTGCTCGGGGACAGTGTCCTGATACATGGTGTAGATTGGCTGCTGTGCTCGGGGGCAGTGTCCTGGTACATGGTGTAGATTGGCTGCTGTGCTCGGGGGCAGGGTCCTGGGACATGGTGTAGATTGGCTGCTGTGCTCGGGGGCAGGGTCCTGGGACATGGTGTAGATTGGCTGCTGTGCTCGGGGGCAGGGTCCTGGTACATGGTGTAGATTGGCTGCTGTGCTCGGGGGCAGTGTCCTGGTACATGGTGTAGATTATCTGCTGTGCTCGGGGGCCGTGTCTTGGTACATGGTGTAGATTGGTTGCTGTGCTCGGGGGCAGGGTCCTGGTACATGGTGTAGATTGGCTGCTGTGCTCGGGGGCCGTGTCTTGGTACATGGTGTAGATTGGCTGCTGTGCTCGGGGGCAGGGTCCTGGTACATGGTGTAGATTGGCTGCTGTGCTCGGGGGCAGTGTCCCGGTACATGGTGTAGATTGGCTGCTGGGCTCGGGGGCAGGGTCCTGGTACATGGTGTAGATTGGCTGCTGTGCTCGGGGGCAGTGTCCTGGTACATGGTGTAGATTGGCTGCTGTGCTCGGGGGCCGTGTCTTGGTACATGGTGTAGATTGGCTGCTGTGCTCGGGGGCAGGGTCCTGGTACATGGTGTAGATTGGCTGCTGTGCTCGGGGGCAGGGTCCTGGTACATGGTGTAGATTATCTGCTGTGCTCGGGGGCAGTGTCCTGGTACATGGTGTAGATTGGCTGCTGTGCTCGGGGGCAGTGTCCTGGTACATGGTGTAGATTGGCTGCTGTGCTCGGGGGCAGTGTCCCGGTACATGGTGTAGATTGGCTGCTGGGCTCGGGGGCAGGGTCCTGGTACATGGTGTAGATTGGCTGCTGTGCTCGGGGGCAGTGTCCTGGTACATGGTGTAGATTGGATGCTGTGCTCGGGGGCAGTGTCCTGGTACATGGTGTAGATTGGCTGCTGTGCTCGGGGGCAGTGTCCCGGTACATGGTGTAGATTGGCTGCTGGGCTCGGGGGCATTGTCCTGGTACATGGTGTAGATTGGCTGCTGTGCTCGGGAGCAGTGTCCTGGTACATGGTGTAGATTGGCTGCTGTGCTCGGGAGCAGTGTCCTGGTACATGGTGTAGATTGGCTGCTGTGCTCGGGGGCAGTGTCCTGGTACATGGTGTAGATTGGATGCTGTGCTCGGGGGCAGTGTCCTGGTACATGGTGTAGATTGGCTGCTGTGCTCGGGGGCAGTGTCCTGGTACATGGTGTAGATTGGCTGCTGTGCTCGGGGGCAGGGTCCTGGTACATGGTGTAGATTGGCTGCTGTGCTCGGGGGCAGGGTCCTGGGACATGGTGTAGATTGGCTGCTGTGCTCGGGGGCAGGGTCCTGGTACATGGTGTAGATTGGCTGCTGTGCTCGGGGGCAGTGTCCTGGTACATGGTGTAGATTGGCTGCTGTGCTCGGGGGCAGTGTCCTGGTACATGGTGTAGATTGGCTGCCGGGCTCGGGGGCAGTGTCCTGGTATATGGTGTAGATTGGCTGCTGTGCTCGGGGGCAGTGTCCTGGTACATGGTGTAGATTGGCTGCTGTGCTCGGGAGCAGTGTCCTGGTACATGGTGTAGATTGGCTGCTGGGCTCGGGGGCAGGGTCCTGGTACATGGTGTAGATTGGCTGCTGTGCTCGGGGGCAGGGTCCTGGTACATGGTGTAGATTATCTGCTGTGCTCGGGGGCAGTGTCCTGGTACATGGTGTAGATTATCTCCTGTGCTCGGGGGCAGGGTCCTGGTATATGGTGTAGATTATCTGCTGTGCTCGGGGGCAGTGTCCTGGTACATGGTGTAGATTGGCCGCTGTGCTCGGGAGCAGTGTCCTAGTTCATGGTGTAGATTGGCTCCTGTGCTCGGGGACAGTGTCCCGGTACATGGTGTAGATTGGCTGCTGTGCTCGGGAGCAGTGTCCTGGTACATGGTGTAGATTGGCTGCTGTGCTCGGGCGCAGTGTCCTGGTACATGGTGTAGATTGGCTACCGGGCTCGGGGGCAGGGTCCTGGTACATGGTGTAGATTGGCTCCTGTGCTCGGGGGCAGTGTCCTGGTACATGGTGTAGATTATCTCCTGTGCTCGGGGGCAGGGTCCTGGTACATGGTGTAGATTGGCTGCTGTGCTCGGGAGCAGTGTCCTGGTACATGGTGTAGATTGGCTGCTGTGCTCGGGCGCAGTGTCCTGGTACATGGTGTAGATTGGCTGCTGGGCTCGGGGGCAGTGTCCTGGTACATGGTGTAGATTGGCTGCTGTGCTCGGGAGCAGTGTCCTGGTACATGGTGTAGATTGGCCGCTGTGCTCGGGAGCAGTGTCCTGGTACATGGTGTAGATTGGCTGCTGTGCTCGGGAGCAGTGTCCTGGTACATGGTGTAGATTGGCTGCTGTGCTCGGGGGCAGGGTCCTGGTACATGGTGTAGATTATCTGCTGGGCCCGGGAGCAGTGTCCTGGTACATGGTGCAGATTATCTCCTGTGCTCGGGGGCAGGGTCCTGGCACATGGTGTAGATTGGCTGCTGGGCTCGGGGGCAGTGTCCTGGTACATGGTGTAGAATCGCTGCTGTGCTCGGGGGCAGGGTCCTGGTACATGGTGTAGATTGGCTGCCGGGCTCGGGGGCAGTGTCCTGGTACATGGTGTAGATTGGCTACTGTGCTCGGGGGCAGTGTCCTGGTACATGGTGTAGATTGGCTGCTGTGCTCGGGAGCAGTGTCCTGGTACATGGTGTAGATTGGCTGCTGTGCTCGGGGGCAGTGTCCTGGTACATGGTGTAGATTGGCCACCGGGCTCGGGGGCAGTGTCCTGGTACATGGTGTAGATTATCTGCTGTGCTCGGGGGCAGTGTCCTGGTACATGGTGTAGATTGGCTGCTGTGCTCGGGGGCAGTGTCCTTGTACATGGTGTAGATTGGCTGCTGTGCTCGGGGGCAGTGTCCTGGTACATGGTATAGATTGGCTGCTGTGCCTGGGGGCAATGTCCTGGTACATGGTGTAGATTATCTGCTGTGCTCGGGGGCAGTGTCCTGGTACATGGTGTAGATTGGCTGCTGTGCTCGGGAGCAGTGTCCTGGTACATGGTGTAGATTATCTGCTGTGCTCGGGAGCAGTGTCCTGGTACATGGTGTAGATTGGCTGCTGTGCTCGGGGGCAGTGTCCTGGTACATGGTGTAGATTGGCTGCTGGGCTCGGGGGCAGTGTCCTGGTACATGGTGTAGATTATCTGCTGTGCTCGGGGGCAGTGTCCTGGTACATGGTGTAGATTATCTGCTGGGCTTGGGGGCAGTGTCCTGGTACATGGTGTAGAGTATCTCCTGTGCTCGGGGGCAGGGTCCTGGTACATGGTGTAGATTGGCTGCTGTGCTCGGGAGCAGTGTCCTGGTACATGGTGTAGATTGGCTGCTGTGCTCGGGGGCCGTGTCTTGGTACATGGTGTAGATTGGCTGCTGTGCTCGGGGGCAGTGTCCTGGTACATGGTGTAGATTGGCTGCTGTGCTCGGGGGCAGTGTCCTGGTACATGGTGTAGATTGGCTGCTGTGCTCGGGAGCAGTGTCCTGGTACATGGTGTAGATTGGCTGCTGTGCTCGGGGGCAGTGTCCTGGTACATGGTGTAGATTGGCTGCTGGGCTCGGGGGCAGTGTCCTGGTACATGGTGTAGATTATCTGCTGTGCTCGGGGGCAGTGTCCTGGTACATGGTGTAGATTATATCCTGTGCTCAGGGGCAGGGTCCTGGTACATGGTGTAGATTGGCTGCTGTGCTCGGGGGCAGTGTCCTGGTACATGGTGTAGATTGGCTGCTGTGCTCGGGGGCCGTGTCCTGGTACATGGTGTAGATTGGCTGCTGTGCTCGGGGGCAGGGTCCTGGTACATGGTGTAGATTGGCTGCTGTGCTCGGGGGCAGTGTCCCGGTACATGGTGTAGATTGGCTGCTGGGCTCGGGGGCAGGGTCCTGGTACATGGTGTAGATTGGCTGCTGTGCTCGGGGGCAGGGTCCTGGTACATGGTGTAGATTGACTGCTGTGCTCGGGGGCAGTGTCCCGGTACATGGTGTAGATTGGCTGCTGGGCTCGGGGGCAGTGTCCTGGTACATGGTGTAGATTATCTGCTGTGCTCGGGGGCAGTGTCGTTGTACATGGTGTAGATTATCTGCTGGGCTCGGGGGCAGTGTCCTGTTACACGGTGTAGATTATATCCTGTGCTCGGGGGCAGGGTCCTGGTACATGGTGTAGATTGGCTGCCGGGCTCGGGGGCAGTGTCCTGGTATATGGTGTAGATTGGCTGCTGTGCTCGGGGGCAGTGTCCTGGTACATGGTGTAGATTGGCTGCTGTGCTCGGGAGCAGTGTCCTGGTACATGGTGTAGATTAGCTGCTGTGCTCGGGGGCAGTGTCCTGGTACATGGTGTAGATTTGCTGCTGTGCTCGGGGGCAGGCTCCTGGTACATGGTGTAGATTGGCTGCTGTGCTCGGGGGCAGGGTCCTGGGACATGGTGTAGATTATCTGCTGTGCTCGGGGACAGTGTCCTGGTACATGGTGTAGATTGGCTGCTGTGCTTGGGGGCAGGGTCCTGGTACATGGTGTAGATTGGCTGCTGTGCTCGGGGGCTGGGTCCTGGTACATGGTGTAGATTGGCTGCTGGGCTCGGGGGCAGTGTCCTGGTACATGGTGTAGATTATCTGCTGTGCTCGGGGGCAGTGTCGTTGTACATGGTGTAGATTATCTGCTGGGCTCGGGGGCAGTGTCCTGGTACACGGTGTAGATTATATCCTGTGCTCGGGGACAGTGTCCTGATACATGGTGTAGATTGGCTGCTGTGCTCGGGGGCAGTGTCCTGGTACATGGTGTAGATTGGCTGCTGTGCTCGGGGGCAGGGTCCTGGGACATGGTGTAGATTGGCTGCTGTGCTCGGGGGCAGGGTCCTGGGACATGGTGTAGATTGGCTGCTGTGCTCGGGGGCAGTGTCCTGGTACATGGTGTAGATTGGCTGCTGTGCTCGGGGGCAGTGTCCTGGTACATGGTGTAGATTATCTGCTGTGCTCGGGGGCCGTGTCTTGGTACATGGTGTAGATTGGCTGCTGTGCTCGGGGGCAGGGTCCTGGTACATGGTGTAGATTGGCTGCTGTGCTCGGGGGCCGTGTCTTGGTACATGGTGTAGATTGGCTGCTGTGCTCGGGGGCAGGGTCCTGGTACATGGTGTAGATTGGCTGCTGTGCTCGGGGGCAGTGTCCCGGTACATGGTGTAGATTGGCTGCTGGGCTCGGGGGCAGGGTCCTGGTACATGGTGTAGATTGGCTGCTGTGCTCGGGGGCAGTGTCCTGGTACATGGTGTAGATTGGCTGCTGTGCTCGGGGGCCGTGTCTTGGTACATGGTGTAGATTGGCTGCTGTGCTCGGGGGCAGGGTCCTGGTACATGGTGTAGATTGGCTGCTGTGCTCGGGGGCAGGGTCCTGGTACATGGTGTAGATTATCTGCTGTGCTCGGGGGCAGTGTCCTGGTACATGGTGTAGATTGGCTGCTGTGCTCGGGGGCAGTGTCCTGGTACATGGTGTAGATTGGCTGCTGTGCTCGGGGGCAGTGTCCCGGTACATGGTGTAGATTGGCTGCTGGGCTCGGGGGCAGGGTCCTGGTACATGGTGTAGATTGGCTTCTGTGCTCGGGGGCAGTGTCCTGGTACATGGTGTAGATTGGATGCTGTGCTCGGGGGCAGTGTCCTGGTACATGGTGTAGATTGGCTGCTGTGCTCGGGGGCAGTGTCCCGGTACATGGTGTAGATTGGCTGCTGGGCTCGGGGGCAGTGTCCTGGTACATGGTGTAGATTGGCTGCTGTGCTCGGGAGCAGTGTCCTGGTACATGGTGTAGATTGGCTGCTGTGCTCGGGAGCAGTGTCCTGGTACATGGTGTAGATTGGCTGCTGTGCTCGGGGGCAGTGTCCTGGTACATGGTGTAGATTGGATGCTGTGCTCGGGGGCAGTGTCCTGGTACATGGTGTAGATTGGCTGCTGTGCTCGGGGGCAGTGTCCTGGTACATGGTGTAGATTGGCTGCTGTGCTCGGGGGCAGGGTCCTGGTACATGGTGTAGATTGGCTGCTGTGCTCGGGGGCAGGGTCCTGGGACATGGTGTAGATTGGCTGCTGTGCTCGGGGGCAGGGTCCTGGTACATGGTGTAGATTGGCTGCTGTGCTCGGGGGCAGTGTCCTGGTACATGGTGTAGATTGGCTGCTGTGCTCGGGGGCAGTGTCCTGGTACATGGTGTAGATTGGCTGCCGGGCTCGGGGGCAGTGTCCTGGTACATGGTGTAGATTGGCTGCTGGGCTCGGGGGCAGGGTCCTGGTACATGGTGTAGATTGGCTGCTGTGCTCGGGGGCAGGGTCCTGGTACATGGTGTAGATTATCTGCTGTGCTCGGGGGCAGTGTCCTGGTACATGGTGTAGATTATCTCCTGTGCTCGGGGGCAGGGTCCTGGTATATGGTGTAGATTATCTGCTGTGCTCGGGGGCAGTGTCCTGGTACATGGTGAAGATTGGCCGCTGTGCTCGGGAGCAGTGTCCTAGTTCATGGTGTAGATTGGCTCCTGTGCTCGGGGACAGTGTCCCGGTACATGGTGTAGATTGGCTGCTGTGCTCGGGAGCAGTGTCCTGGTACATGGTGTAGATTGGCTGCTGTGCTCGGGCGCAGTGTCCTGGTACATGGTGTAGATTGGCTACCGGGCTCGGGGGCAGGGTCCTGGTACATGGTGTAGATTGGCTCCTGTGCTCGGGGGCAGTGTCCTGGTACATGGTGTAGATTATCTCCTGTGCTCGGGGGCAGGGTCCTGGTACATGGTGTAGATTGGCTGCTGTGCTCGGGAGCAGTGTCCTGGTACATGGTGTAGATTGGCTGCTGTGCTCGGGCGCAGTGTCCTGGTACATGGTGTAGATTGGCTGCTGGGCTCGGGGGCAGTGTCCTGGTACATGGTGTAGATTGGCTGCTGTGCTCGGGAGCAGTGTCCTGGTACATGGTGTAGATTGGCCGCTGTGCTCGGGAGCAGTGTCCTGGTACATGGTGTAGATTGGCTGCTGTGCTCGGGAGCAGTGTCCTGGTACATGGTGTAGATTGGCTGCTGTGCTCGGGGACAGTGTCCCGGTACATGGTGTAGATTGGCTGCTGTGCTCGGGAGCAGTGTCCTAGTTCATGGTGTAGATTGGCTCCTGTGCTCGGGGACAGTGTCCCGGTACATGGTGTAGATTGGCTGCTGTGCTCGGGAGCAGTGTCCTGGTACATGGTGTAGATTGGCTGCTGTGCTCGGGCGCAGTGTCCTGGTACATGGTGTAGATTGGCTACCGGGCTCGGGGGCAGGGTCCTGGTACATGGTGTAGATTGGCTCCTGTGCTCGGGGGCAGTGTCCTGGTACATGGTGTAGATTATCTCCTGTGCTCGGGGGCAGGGTCCTGGTACATGGTGTAGATTGGCTGCTGTGCTCGGGAGCAGTGTCCTGGTACATGGTGTAGATTGGCTGCTGTGCTCGGGCGCAGTGTCCTGGTACATGGTGTAGATTGGCTGCTGGGCTCGGGGGCAGTGTCCTGGTACATGGTGTAGATTGGCTGCTGTGCTCGGGAGCAGTGTCCTGGTACATGGTGTAGATTGGCCGCTGTGCTCGGGAGCAGTGTCCTGGTACATGGTGTAGATTGGCTGCTGTGCTCGGGAGCAGTGTCCTGGTACATGGTGTAGATTGGCTGCTGTGCTCGGGGGCAGGGTCCTGGTACATGGTGTAGATTATCTGCTGGGCCCGGGAGCAGTGTCCTGGTACATGGTGCAGATTATCTCCTGTGCTCGGGGGCAGGGTCCTGGCACATGGTGTAGATTGGCTGCTGGGCTCGGGGGCAGTGTCCTGGTACATGGTGTAGAATCGCTGCTGTGCTCGGGGGCAGGGTCCTGGTACATGGTGTAGATTGGCTGCCGGGCTCGGGGGCAGTGTCCTGGTACATGGTGTAGATTGGCTACTGTGCTCGGGGGCAGTGTCCTGGTACATGGTGTAGATTGGCTGCTGTGCTCGGGAGCAGTGTCCTGGTACATGGTGTAGATTGGCTGCTGTGCTCGGGGGCAGTGTCCTGGTACATGGTGTAGATTGGCCACCGGGCTCGGGGGCAGTGTCCTGGTACATGGTGTAGATTATCTGCTGTGCTCGGGGGCAGTGTCCTGGTACATGGTGTAGATTGGCTGCTGTGCTCGGGGGCAGTGTCCTTGTACATGGTGTAGATTGGCTGCTGTGCTCGGGGGCAGTGTCCTGGTACATGGTATAGATTGGCTGCTGTGCCTGGGGGCAATGTCCTGGTACATGGTGTAGATTATCTGCTGTGCTCGGGGGCAGTGTCCTGGTACATGGTGTAGATTGGCTGCTGTGCTCGGGAGCAGTGTCCTGGTACATGGTGTAGATTATCTGCTGTGCTCGGGAGCAGTGTCCTGGTACATGGTGTAGATTGGCTGCTGTGCTCGGGGGCAGTGTCCTGGTACATGGTGTAGATTGGCTGCTGGGCTCGGGGGCAGTGTCCTGGTACATGGTGTAGATTATCTGCTGTGCTCGGGGGCAGTGTCCTGGTACATGGTGTAGATTATCTGCTGGGCTTGGGGGCAGTGTCCTGGTACATGGTGTAGAGTATCTCCTGTGCTCGGGGGCAGGGTCCTGGTACATGGTGTAGATTGGCTGCTGTGCTCGGGAGCAGTGTCCTGGTACATGGTGTAGATTGGCTGCTGTGCTCGGGGGCCGTGTCTTGGTACATGGTGTAGATTGGCTGCTGTGCTCGGGGGCAGTGTCCTGGTACATGGTGTAGATTGGCTGCTGTGCTCGGGGGCAGTGTCCTGGTACATGGTGTAGATTGGCTGCTGTGCTCGGGAGCAGTGTCCTGGTACATGGTGTAGATTGGCTGCTGTGCTCGGGGGCAGTGTCCTGGTACATGGTGTAGATTGGCTGCTGGGCTCGGGGGCAGTGTCCTGGTACATGGTGTAGATTATCTGCTGTGCTCGGGGGCAGTGTCCTGGTACATGGTGTAGATTATATCCTGTGCTCAGGGGCAGGGTCCTGGTACATGGTGTAGATTGGCTGCTGTGCTCGGGGGCAGTGTCCTGGTACATGGTGTAGATTGGCTGCTGTGCTCGGGGGCCGTGTCCTGGTACATGGTGTAGATTGGCTGCTGTGCTCGGGGGCAGGGTCCTGGTACATGGTGTAGATTGGCTGCTGTGCTCGGGGGCAGTGTCCTGGTACATGGTGTAGATTGGCTGCTGGGCTCGGGGGCAGGGTCCTGGTACATGGTGTAGATTGGCTGCTGTGCTCGGGGGCAGGGTCCTGGTACATGGTGTAGATTGACTGCTGTGCTCGGGGGCAGTGTCCCGGTACATGGTGTAGATTGGCTGCTGGGCTCGGGGGCAGGGTCCTGGTACATGGTGTAGATTGGCTGCTGTGCTCGGGGGCAGTGTCCTGGTACATGGTGTAGATTGGCTGCTGTGCTCGGGGGCAGTGTCCTGGTACATGGTGTAGAATCGCTGCTGTGCTCGGGGGCAGGGTCCTGGCACATGGTGTAGATTGGCTGCTGTGCTCGGGGGCAGTGTCCTGATACATGGTGTAGATTATCTCCTGTGCTCGGGGACAGTGTCCTGGTACATGGTGTAGATTGGCTGCTGTGCTCGGGGGCAGTGTCCTGATACATGGTGTAGATTATCTCCTGTGCTCGGGGGCAGTGTCCTGGTACATGGTGTAGATTGGCTGCTGTGCTCGGGGGCAGTGTCCTGGTACATGGTGTAGATTGGCTGCTGTGCTCGGGGGCAGTGTCCCGGTACATGGTGTAGATTGGCTGCTGGGCTCGGGGGCAGGGTCCTGGTACATGGTGTAGATTGGCTGCTGTGCTCGGGGGCAGTGTCCTGGTACATGGTGTAGATTGGCTGCTGTGCTCGGGGGCAGTGTCCTGGTACATGGTGTAGAATCGCTGCTGTGCTCGGGGGCAGGGTCCTGGTACATGGTGTAGATTGGCTGCCGGGCTCGGGGGCAGTGTCCTGGTATATGGTGTAGATTGGCTGCTGTGCTCGGGGGCAGTGTCCTGGTACATGGTGTAGATTGGCTGCTGTGCTCGGGGGCAGGGTCCTGGTACATGGTGTAGATTATCTGCTGTGCTCGGGGACAGTGTCCTGGTACATGGTGTAGATTGGCTGCTGTGCTTGGGGGCAGGGTCCTGGTACATGGTGTAGATTGGCTGCTGTGCTCGGGGGCTGGGTCCTGGTACATGGTGTAGATTGGCTGCTGGGCTCGGGGGCAGTGTCCTGGTACATGGTGTAGATTATCTGCTGTGCTCAGGGGCAGTGTCGTTGTACATGGTGTAGATTATCTGCTGTGCTCGGGGGCAGTGTCGTTGTACATGGTGTAGATTATCTGCTGGGCTCGGGGGCAGTGTCCTGTTACACGGTGTAGATTATATCCTGTGCTCGGGGGCAGGGTCCTGGTACATGGTGTAGATTGGCTGCCGGGCTCGGGGGCAGTGTCCTGGTATATGGTGTAGATTGGCTGCTGTGCTCGGGGGCAGTGTCCTGGTACATGGTGTAGATTGGCTGCTGTGCTCGGGGGCAGGGTCCTGGTACATGGTGTAGATTGGCTGCTGTGCTCGGGGGCAGTGTCCTGGTACATGGTGTAGATTGGCTGCTGTGCTCGGGGGCAGTGTCCTGGTACATGGTGTAGATTGGCTGCCGGGCTCGGGGGCAGTGTCCTGGTACATGGTGTAGATTGGCTGCTGTGCTCGGGGGCAGGGTCCTGGTACATGGTGTAGATTGGCTGCTGTGCTCGGGGGCATTGTCCTGGTACATGGTGTAGATTATCTGCTGTGCTCGGGGGCAGTGTCCTGGTACATGGTGTAGATTGGCTGCTGTGCTCGGGGACACTGTCCTGATACATGGTGTAGATTGGCTGCTGTGCTCGGGGGCAGTGTCCTGGTACATGGTGTAGATTGGCTGCTGTGCTCGGGGGCAGGGTCCTGGTACATGGTGTAGATTGGCTGCTGTGCTCGGGGGCAGTGTCCTGGTACATGGTGTAGATTGGCTGCTGTGCTCGGGGGCAGTGTCCTGGTACATGGTGTAGATTGGCTGCTGTGCTCGGGGGCAGTGTCCTGGTACATGGTGTAGATTGGCTGCTGTGCCTGGGGGCAATGTCCTGGTACATGGTGTAGATTGGCTACTGTGCTCGGGGCAGTGTCCTGGTACATGGTGTAGATTGGCTGCTGTGCTCGGGAGCAGTGTCCTGGTACATGGTGTAGATTAGCTGCTGTGCTCGGGGGCAGTGTCCCGGTACATGGTGTAGATTGGCTGCTGGGCTCAGGGGCAGTGTCCTGGTACATGGTGTAGATTGGCTGCTGTGCTCGGGGGCAGTGTCCTGGTACATGGTGTAGATTGGCTGCTGTGCTCGGGGGCAGTGTCCTGGTACATGGTGTAGATTGGCTGCTGTGCTCGGGGGCAGTGTCCTGGTACATGGTGTAGATTGGCTGCTGTGCTCGGGGGCAGTGTCCTGGTACATGGTGTAGATTGGCTGCTGGGCTCGGGGGCAGTGTCCTGGTACCTGGTGTAGATTATCTGCTGTGCTCGGGGGCAGGGTCCTGGTACATGGTGTAGATTGGATGCTGTGCTCGGGGGCAGTGTCCTGGTACATCGTGTAGATTGGCTGCTGTGCTCGGGGGCAGTGTCCTGGTACATGGTGTAGATTGGCTGCTGTGCTCGGGGGCAGGGTCCTGGTACATGGTGTAGATTATCTGCTGTGCTCGGGGGCAGTGTCCTGGTACATGGTGTAGATTGGCTGCTGTGCTCGGGGGCAGGGTCCTGGTACATGGTGTAGATTATCTGCTGTGCTCGGGGGCAGTGTCCTGGTACATGGTGTAGATTGGCTGCTGTGCTCGGGGGCAGGGTCCTGGTACATGGTGTAGATTATCTGCTGTGCTCGGGGACAGTGCCCTGGTACATGGTGTAGATTATCTCCTGTGCTCGGGGGCAGTGTCCTGGTACATGGTGTAGATTGGCTGCTGGGTTCGGGGACAGTGTCCTGGTACATGGTGTAGATTATCTCCTGTGCTCGGGGGCAGTGTTCTGGTACATGGTGTAGATTAGCTGCTGTGCTCGGGGGCAGTGTCCTGGTACATGGTGTAGATTGGCTGCTGTGCTCGGGGGCAGTGTCCTGGTACATGGTGTAGATTGGCTGCTGTGCTCGGGGGCATTGTCCTGGTACATGGTGTAGATTGGCTGCTGTGCTCGGGGACAGTGTCCTGGTACATGGTGTAGATTGGCTGCTGTGCTCGGGGACAGTGTCCTGATACATGGTGTAGATTGGCTGCTGTGCTCGGGGGCAGTGTCCTGGTACATGGTGTAGATTGGCTGCTGTGCTCGGGGGCAGGGTCCTGGTACATGGTGTAGATTGGCTGCTGTGCTCGGGAGCAGTGTCCTGGTACATGGTGTAGATTGGCTGCTGTGCTCGGGGGCAGGGTCCCGGTACATGGTGTAGATTGGCTGCTGTGCTCGGGAGCAGTGTCCTGGTACATGGTGTAGATTGGCTGCTGTGCTCGGGGGCAGTGTCCTGGTACACGGTGTAGATTATATCCTGTGCTCGGGGGCAGTGTCCTGGTACATGGTGTAGATTATATCCTGTGCTCGGGGGCAGTGTCCTGGTACATGGTGTAGATTGGCTGCTGTGCTCGGGGGCAGTGTCCTGGTACATGGTGTAGATTATATCCTGTGCTCGGGGGCAGTGTCCTGGTACATGGTGTAGATTGGCTGCTGTGCTCGGGGGCAGTGTCCTGGTACATGGTGTAGATTGGCTGCTGTGCTCGGGAGCAGTGTCCTGGTACATGGTGTAGATTATCTGCTGTGCTTGGGGGCAGGGTCCTGGTACATGGTGTAGATTAGCTGCTGTGCTCGGGGGCAGGGTCCTGGTACATGGTGTAGATTAGCTGCTGTGCTCGGGGGCAGTGTCCCGGCTTATGGTGTAGATTGGCTGCTGGGCTCGGGGGCAGTGTCCTGGTACATGGTGTAGATTGGCTGCTGTGCTCGGGGGCAGTGTCCTGGTACATGGTGTAGATTGGCTGCTGTGCTCGGGGGCAGTGTCCTGGTACATGGTGTAGATTGGCTGCTGTGCTCGGGAGCAGTGTCCTGGTACATGGTGTAGATTGGCTGCTGTGCTCGGGGGCAGTGTCCTGGTACATGGTGTAGATTGGCTGCTGGGCTCGGGGGCAGTGTCCTGGTACATGGTGTAGATTATCTGCTGTGCTCGGGGGCAGTGTCCTGGTACATGGTGTAGATTATCTGCTGGGCTTGGGGGCAGTGTCCTGGTACATGGTGTAGATTGGCTGCTGTGCTCGGGGCAGTGTCCTGGTACATGGTGTAGATTGGCTGCTGTGCTCGGGGGCAGTGTCCTGGTACATGGTATAGATTGGCTGCTGTGCTCGGGGGCAGTGTCCTGGTACATGGTGTAGATTGGCTGCTGTGCTCGGGCGCAGTGTCCTGGTACATGGTGTAGAGTATCTCCTGTGCTCGGGGGCAGGGTCCTGGTACATGGTGTAGATTGGCTGCTGTGCTCGGGAGCAGTGTCCTGGTACATGGTGTAGATTGGCTGCTGTGCTCGGGGGCCGTTTCTTGGTACATGGTGTAGATTGGCTGCTGTGCTCGGGGGCAGTGTCCTGGTACATGGTGTAGATTGGCTGCTGTGCTCGGGGGCAGTGTCCTGGTACATGGTGTAGATTGGCTGCTGTGCTCGGGAGCAGTGTCCTGGTACATGGTGTAGATTGGCTGCTGTGCTCGGGGGCAGTGTCCTGGTACATGGTGTAGATTGGCTGCTGGGCTCGGGGGCAGTGTCCTGGTACATGGTGTAGATTATCTGCTGTGCTCGGGGGCAGTGTCCTGGTACATGGTGTAGATTATATCCTGTGCTCAGGGGCAGGGTCCTGGTACATGGTGTAGATTGGCTGCTGTGCTCGGGGGCAGTGTCCTGGTACATGGTGTAGATTGGCTGCTGTGCTCGGGGGCCGTGTCCTGGTACATGGTGTAGATTTGCTGCTGTGCTCGGGGGCAGGGTCCTGGTACATGGTGTAGATTGGCTGCTGTGCTCGGGTGCAGTGTCCCGGTACATGGTGTAGATTGGCTGCTGGGCTCGGGGGCAGGGTCCTGGTACATGGTGTAGATTGGCTGCTGTGCTCGGGGGCAGGGTCCTGGTACATGGTGTAGATTGACTGCTGTGCTCGGGGGCAGTGTCCCGGTACATGGTGTAGATTGGCTGCTGGGCTCGGGGGCAGGGTCCTGGTACATGGTGTAGATTGGCTGCTGTGCTCGGGGGCAGTGTCCTGGTACATGGTGTAGATTGGCTGCTGTGCTCGGGGGCAGTGTCCTGGTACATGGTGTAGAATCGCTGCTGTGCTCGGGGGCAGGGTCCTGGCACATGGTGTAGATTGGCTGCTGTGCTCGGGGGCAGTGTCCTGATACATGGTGTAGATTATCTCCTGTGCTCGGGGACAGTGTCCTGGTACATGGTGTAGATTGGCTGCTGTGCTCGGGGGCAGTGTCCTGATACATGGTGTAGATTATCTCCTGTGCTCGGGGGCAGTGTCCTGGTACATGGTGTAGATTGGCTGCTGTGCTCGGGGGCAGTGTCCTGGTACATGGTGTAGATTGGCTGCTGTGCTCGGGGGCAGTGTCCCGGTACATGGTGTAGATTGGCTGCTGGGCTCGGGGGCAGGGTCCTGGTACATGGTGTAGATTGGCTGCTGTGCTCGGGGGCAGTGTCCTGGTACATGGTGTAGATTGGCTGCTGTGCTCGGGGGCAGTGTCCTGGTACATGGTGTAGAATCGCTGCTGTGCTCGGGGGCAGGGTCCTGGTACATGGTGTAGATTGGCTGCCGGGCTCGGGGGCAGTGTCCTGGTATATGGTGTAGATTGGCTGCTGTGCTCGGGGGCAGTGTCCTGGTACATGGTGTAGATTGGCTGCTGTGCTCGGGGGCAGGGTCCTGGTACATGGTGTAGATTATCTGCTGTGCTCGGGGACAGTGTCCTGGTACATGGTGTAGATTGGCTGCTGTGCTTGGGGGCAGGGTCCTGGTACATGGTGTAGATTGGCTGCTGTGCTCGGGGGCTGGGTCCTGGTACATGGTGTAGATTGGCTGCTGGGCTCGGGGGCAGTGTCCTGGTACATGGTGTAGATTATCTGCTGTGCTCGGGGGCAGTGTCGTTGTACATGGTGTAGATTATCTGCTGGGCTCGGGGGCAGTGTCCTGTTACACGGTGTAGATTATATCCTGTGCTCGGGGGCAGGGTCCTGGTACATGGTGTAGATTGGCTGCCGGGCTCGGGGGCAGTGTCCTGGTATATGGTGTAGATTGGCTGCTGTGCTCGGGGGCAGTGTCCTGGTACATGGTGTAGATTGGCTGCTGTGCTCGGGGGCAGGGTCCTGGTACATGGTGTAGATTATCTGCTGTGCTCGGGGACAGTGTCCTGGTACATGGTGTAGATTGGCTGCTGTGCTTGGGGGCAGGGTCCTGGTACATGGTGTAGATTGGCTGCTGTGCTCGGGGGCTGGGTCCTGGTACATGGTGTAGATTGGCTGCTGGGCTCGGGGGCAGTGTCCTGGTACATGGTGTAGATTATCTGCTGTGCTCGGGGGCAGTGTCGTTGTACATGGTGTAGATTATCTGCTGGGCTCGGGGGCAGTGTCCTGGTACACGGTGTAAATTATATCCTGTGCTCGGGGACAGTGTCCTGATACATGGTGTAGATTGGCTGCTGTGCTCGGGGGCAGTGTCCTGGTACATGGTGTAGATTGGCTGCTGTGCTCGGGGGCAGGGTCCTGGGACATGGTGTAGATTGGCTGCTGTGCTCGGGGGCAGGGTCCTGGGACATGGTGTAGATTGGCTGCTGTGCTCGGGGGCAGGGTCCTGGTACATGGTGTAGATTGGCTGCTGTGCTCGGGGGCAGTGTCCTGGTACATGGTGTAGATTATCTGCTGTGCTCGGGGGCCGTGTCTTGGTACATGGTGTAGATTGGTTGCTGTGCTCGGGGGCAGGGTCCTGGTACATGGTGTAGATTGGCTGCTGTGCTCGGGGGCCGTGTCTTGGTACATGGTGTAGATTGGCTGCTGTGCTCGGGGGCAGGGTCCTGGTACATGGTGTAGATTGGCTGCTGTGCTCGGGGGCAGTGTCCCGGTACATGGTGTAGATTGGCTGCTGGGCTCGGGGGCAGGGTCCTGGTACATGGTGTAGATTGGCTGCTGTGCTCGGGGGCAGTGTCCTGGTACATGGTGTAGATTGGCTGCTGTGCTCGGGGGCCGTGTCTTGGTACATGGTGTAGATTGGCTGCTGTGCTCGGGGGCAGGGTCCTGGTACATGGTGTAGATTGGCTGCTGTGCTCGGGGGCAGGGTCCTGGTACATGGTGTAGATTATCTGCTGTGCTCGGGGGCAGTGTCCTGGTACATGGTGTAGATTGGCTGCTGTGCTCGGGGGCAGTGTCCTGGTACATGGTGTAGATTGGCTGCTGTGCTCGGGGGCAGTGTCCCGGTACATGGTGTAGATTGGCTGCTGGGCTCGGGGGCAGGGTCCTGGTACATGGTGTAGATTGGCTGCTGTGCTCGGGGGCAGTGTCCTGGTACATGGTGTAGATTGGATGCTGTGCTCGGGGGCAGTGTCCTGGTACATGGTGTAGATTGGCTGCTGTGCTCGGGGGCAGTGTCCCGGTACATGGTGTAGATTGGCTGCTGGGCTCGGGGGCATTGTCCTGGTACATGGTGTAGATTGGCTGCTGTGCTCGGGAGCAGTGTCCTGGTACATGGTGTAGATTGGCTGCTGTGCTCGGGAGCAGTGTCCTGGTACATGGTGTAGATTGGCTGCTGTGCTCGGGGGCAGTGTCCTGGTACATGGTGTAGATTGGATGCTGTGCTCGGGGGCAGTGTCCTGGTACATGGTGTAGATTGGCTGCTGTGCTCGGGGGCAGTGTCCTGGTACATGGTGTAGATTGGCTGCTGTGCTCGGGGGCAGGGTCCTGGTACATGGTGTAGATTGGCTGCTGTGCTCGGGGGCAGGGTCCTGGGACATGGTGTAGATTGGCTGCTGTGCTCGGGGGCAGGGTCCTGGTACATGGTGTAGATTGGCTGCTGTGCTCGGGGGCAGTGTCCTGGTACATGGTGTAGATTGGCTGCTGTGCTCGGGGGCAGTGTCCTGGTACATGGTGTAGATTGGCTGCCGGGCTCGGGGGCAGTGTCCTGGTATATGGTGTAGATTGGCTGCTGTGCTCGGGGGCAGTGTCCTGGTACATGGTGTAGATTGGCTGCTGTGCTCGGGAGCAGTGTCCTGGTACATGGTGTAGATTGGCTGCTGGGCTCGGGGGCAGGGTCCTGGTACATGGTGTAGATTGGCTGCTGTGCTCGGGGGCAGGGTCCTGGTACATGGTGTAGATTATCTGCTGTGCTCGGGGGCAGTGTCCTGGTACATGGTGTAGATTATCTCCTGTGCTCGGGGGCAGGGTCCTGGTATATGGTGTAGATTATCTGCTGTGCTCGGGGGCAGTGTCCTGGTACATGGTGTAGATTGGCCGCTGTGCTCGGGAGCAGTGTCCTAGTTCATGGTGTAGATTGGCTCCTGTGCTCGGGGACAGTGTCCCGGTACATGGTGTAGATTGGCTGCTGTGCTCGGGAGCAGTGTCCTGGTACATGGTGTAGATTGGCTGCTGTGCTCGGGCGCAGTGTCCTGGTACATGGTGTAGATTGGCTACCGGGCTCGGGGGCAGGGTCCTGGTACATGGTGTAGATTGGCTCCTGTGCTCGGGGGCAGTGTCCTGGTACATGGTGTAGATTATCTCCTGTGCTCGGGGGCAGGGTCCTGGTACATGGTGTAGATTGGCTGCTGTGCTCGGGAGCAGTGTCCTGGTACATGGTGTAGATTGGCTGCTGTGCTCGGGCGCAGTGTCCTGGTACATGGTGTAGATTGGCTGCTGGGCTCGGGGGCAGTGTCCTGGTACATGGTGTAGATTGGCTGCTGTGCTCGGGAGCAGTGTCCTGGTACATGGTGTAGATTGGCCGCTGTGCTCGGGAGCAGTGTCCTGGTACATGGTGTAGATTGGCTGCTGTGCTCGGGAGCAGTGTCCTGGTACATGGTGTAGATTGGCTGCTGTGCTCGGGGGCAGGGTCCTGGTACATGGTGTAGATTATCTGCTGGGCCCGGGAGCAGTGTCCTGGTACATGGTGCAGATTATCTCCTGTGCTCGGGGGCAGGGTCCTGGCACATGGTGTAGATTGGCTGCTGGGCTCGGGGGCAGTGTCCTGGTACATGGTGTAGAATCGCTGCTGTGCTCGGGGGCAGGGTCCTGGTACATGGTGTAGATTGGCTGCCGGGCTCGGGGGCAGTGTCCTGGTACATGGTGTAGATTGGCTACTGTGCTCGGGGGCAGTGTCCTGGTACATGGTGTAGATTGGCTGCTGTGCTCGGGAGCAGTGTCCTGGTACATGGTGTAGATTGGCTGCTGTGCTCGGGGGCAGTGTCCTGGTACATGGTGTAGATTGGCCACCGGGCTCGGGGGCAGTGTCCTGGTACATGGTGTAGATTATCTGCTGTGCTCGGGGGCAGTGTCCTGGTACATGGTGTAGATTGGCTGCTGTGCTCGGGGGCAGTGTCCTTGTACATGGTGTAGATTGGCTGCTGTGCTCGGGGGCAGTGTCCTGGTACATGGTATAGATTGGCTGCTGTGCCTGGGGGCAATGTCCTGGTACATGGTGTAGATTATCTGCTGTGCTCGGGGGCAGTGTCCTGGTACATGGTGTAGATTGGCTGCTGTGCTCGGGAGCAGTGTCCTGGTACATGGTGTAGATTATCTGCTGTGCTCGGGAGCAGTGTCCTGGTACATGGTGTAGATTGGCTGCTGTGCTCGGGGGCAGTGTCCTGGTACATGGTGTAGATTGGCTGCTGGGCTCGGGGGCAGTGTCCTGGTACATGGTGTAGATTATCTGCTGTGCTCGGGGGCAGTGTCCTGGTACATGGTGTAGATTATCTGCTGGGCTTGGGGGCAGTGTCCTGGTACATGGTGTAGAGTATCTCCTGTGCTCGGGGGCAGGGTCCTGGTACATGGTGTAGATTGGCTGCTGTGCTCGGGAGCAGTGTCCTGGTACATGGTGTAGATTGGCTGCTGTGCTCGGGGGCCGTGTCTTGGTACATGGTGTAGATTGGCTGCTGTGCTCGGGGGCAGTGTCCTGGTACATGGTGTAGATTGGCTGCTGTGCTCGGGGGCAGTGTCCTGGTACATGGTGTAGATTGGCTGCTGTGCTCGGGAGCAGTGTCCTGGTACATGGTGTAGATTGGCTGCTGTGCTCGGGGGCAGTGTCCTGGTACATGGTGTAGATTGGCTGCTGGGCTCGGGGGCAGTGTCCTGGTACATGGTGTAGATTATCTGCTGTGCTCGGGGGCAGTGTCCTGGTACATGGTGTAGATTATATCCTGTGCTCAGGGGCAGGGTCCTGGTACATGGTGTAGATTGGCTGCTGTGCTCGGGGGCAGTGTCCTGGTACATGGTGTAGATTGGCTGCTGTGCTCGGGGGCCGTGTCCTGGTACATGGTGTAGATTGGCTGCTGTGCTCGGGGGCAGGGTCCTGGTACATGGTGTAGATTGGCTGCTGTGCTCGGGGGCAGTGTCCCGGTACATGGTGTAGATTGGCTGCTGGGCTCGGGGGCAGGGTCCTGGTACATGGTGTAGATTGGCTGCTGTGCTCGGGGGCAGGGTCCTGGTACATGGTGTAGATTGACTGCTGTGCTCGGGGGCAGTGTCCCGGTACATGGTGTAGATTGGCTGCTGGGCTCGGGGGCAGTGTCCTGGTACATGGTGTAGATTATCTGCTGTGCTCGGGGGCAGTGTCGTTGTACATGGTGTAGATTATCTGCTGGGCTCGGGGGCAGTGTCCTGTTACACGGTGTAGATTATATCCTGTGCTCGGGGGCAGGGTCCTGGTACATGGTGTAGATTGGCTGCCGGGCTCGGGGGCAGTGTCCTGGTATATGGTGTAGATTGGCTGCTGTGCTCGGGGGCAGTGTCCTGGTACATGGTGTAGATTGGCTGCTGTGCTCGGGAGCAGTGTCCTGGTACATGGTGTAGATTAGCTGCTGTGCTCGGGGGCAGTGTCCTGGTACATGGTGTAGATTTGCTGCTGTGCTCGGGGGCAGGCTCCTGGTACATGGTGTAGATTGGCTGCTGTGCTCGGGGGCAGGGTCCTGGGACATGGTGTAGATTATCTGCTGTGCTCGGGGACAGTGTCCTGGTACATGGTGTAGATTGGCTGCTGTGCTTGGGGGCAGGGTCCTGGTACATGGTGTAGATTGGCTGCTGTGCTCGGGGGCTGGGTCCTGGTACATGGTGTAGATTGGCTGCTGGGCTCGGGGGCAGTGTCCTGGTACATGGTGTAGATTATCTGCTGTGCTCGGGGGCAGTGTCGTTGTACATGGTGTAGATTATCTGCTGGGCTCGGGGGCAGTGTCCTGGTACACGGTGTAGATTATATCCTGTGCTCGGGGACAGTGTCCTGATACATGGTGTAGATTGGCTGCTGTGCTCGGGGGCAGTGTCCTGGTACATGGTGTAGATTGGCTGCTGTGCTCGGGGGCAGGGTCCTGGGACATGGTGTAGATTGGCTGCTGTGCTCGGGGGCAGGGTCCTGGGACATGGTGTAGATTGGCTGCTGTGCTCGGGGGCAGTGTCCTGGTACATGGTGTAGATTGGCTGCTGTGCTCGGGGGCAGTGTCCTGGTACATGGTGTAGATTATCTGCTGTGCTCGGGGGCCGTGTCTTGGTACATGGTGTAGATTGGCTGCTGTGCTCGGGGGCAGGGTCCTGGTACATGGTGTAGATTGGCTGCTGTGCTCGGGGGCCGTGTCTTGGTACATGGTGTAGATTGGCTGCTGTGCTCGGGGGCAGGGTCCTGGTACATGGTGTAGATTGGCTGCTGTGCTCGGGGGCAGTGTCCCGGTACATGGTGTAGATTGGCTGCTGGGCTCGGGGGCAGGGTCCTGGTACATGGTGTAGATTGGCTGCTGTGCTCGGGGGCAGTGTCCTGGTACATGGTGTAGATTGGCTGCTGTGCTCGGGGGCCGTGTCTTGGTACATGGTGTAGATTGGCTGCTGTGCTCGGGGGCAGGGTCCTGGTACATGGTGTAGATTGGCTGCTGTGCTCGGGGGCAGGGTCCTGGTACATGGTGTAGATTATCTGCTGTGCTCGGGGGCAGTGTCCTGGTACATGGTGTAGATTGGCTGCTGTGCTCGGGGGCAGTGTCCTGGTACATGGTGTAGATTGGCTGCTGTGCTCGGGGGCAGTGTCCCGGTACATGGTGTAGATTGGCTGCTGGGCTCGGGGGCAGGGTCCTGGTACATGGTGTAGATTGGCTTCTGTGCTCGGGGGCAGTGTCCTGGTACATGGTGTAGATTGGATGCTGTGCTCGGGGGCAGTGTCCTGGTACATGGTGTAGATTGGCTGCTGTGCTCGGGGGCAGTGTCCCGGTACATGGTGTAGATTGGCTGCTGGGCTCGGGGGCAGTGTCCTGGTACATGGTGTAGATTGGCTGCTGTGCTCGGGAGCAGTGTCCTGGTACATGGTGTAGATTGGCTGCTGTGCTCGGGAGCAGTGTCCTGGTACATGGTGTAGATTGGCTGCTGTGCTCGGGGGCAGTGTCCTGGTACATGGTGTAGATTGGATGCTGTGCTCGGGGGCAGTGTCCTGGTACATGGTGTAGATTGGCTGCTGTGCTCGGGGGCAGTGTCCTGGTACATGGTGTAGATTGGCTGCTGTGCTCGGGGGCAGGGTCCTGGTACATGGTGTAGATTGGCTGCTGTGCTCGGGGGCAGGGTCCTGGGACATGGTGTAGATTGGCTGCTGTGCTCGGGGGCAGGGTCCTGGTACATGGTGTAGATTGGCTGCTGTGCTCGGGGGCAGTGTCCTGGTACATGGTGTAGATTGGCTGCTGTGCTCGGGGGCAGTGTCCTGGTACATGGTGTAGATTGGCTGCCGGGCTCGGGGGCAGTGTCCTGGTACATGGTGTAGATTGGCTGCTGGGCTCGGGGGCAGGGTCCTGGTACATGGTGTAGATTGGCTGCTGTGCTCGGGGGCAGGGTCCTGGTACATGGTGTAGATTATCTGCTGTGCTCGGGGGCAGTGTCCTGGTACATGGTGTAGATTATCTCCTGTGCTCGGGGGCAGGGTCCTGGTATATGGTGTAGATTATCTGCTGTGCTCGGGGGCAGTGTCCTGGTACATGGTGAAGATTGGCCGCTGTGCTCGGGAGCAGTGTCCTAGTTCATGGTGTAGATTGGCTCCTGTGCTCGGGGACAGTGTCCCGGTACATGGTGTAGATTGGCTGCTGTGCTCGGGAGCAGTGTCCTGGTACATGGTGTAGATTGGCTGCTGTGCTCGGGCGCAGTGTCCTGGTACATGGTGTAGATTGGCTACCGGGCTCGGGGGCAGGGTCCTGGTACATGGTGTAGATTGGCTCCTGTGCTCGGGGGCAGTGTCCTGGTACATGGTGTAGATTATCTCCTGTGCTCGGGGGCAGGGTCCTGGTACATGGTGTAGATTGGCTGCTGTGCTCGGGAGCAGTGTCCTGGTACATGGTGTAGATTGGCTGCTGTGCTCGGGCGCAGTGTCCTGGTACATGGTGTAGATTGGCTGCTGGGCTCGGGGGCAGTGTCCTGGTACATGGTGTAGATTGGCTGCTGTGCTCGGGAGCAGTGTCCTGGTACATGGTGTAGATTGGCCGCTGTGCTCGGGAGCAGTGTCCTGGTACATGGTGTAGATTGGCTGCTGTGCTCGGGAGCAGTGTCCTGGTACATGGTGTAGATTGGCTGCTGTGCTCGGGGACAGTGTCCCGGTACATGGTGTAGATTGGCTGCTGTGCTCGGGAGCAGTGTCCTAGTTCATGGTGTAGATTGGCTCCTGTGCTCGGGGACAGTGTCCCGGTACATGGTGTAGATTGGCTGCTGTGCTCGGGAGCAGTGTCCTGGTACATGGTGTAGATTGGCTGCTGTGCTCGGGCGCAGTGTCCTGGTACATGGTGTAGATTGGCTACCGGGCTCGGGGGCAGGGTCCTGGTACATGGTGTAGATTGGCTCCTGTGCTCGGGGGCAGTGTCCTGGTACATGGTGTAGATTATCTCCTGTGCTCGGGGGCAGGGTCCTGGTACATGGTGTAGATTGGCTGCTGTGCTCGGGAGCAGTGTCCTGGTACATGGTGTAGATTGGCTGCTGTGCTCGGGCGCAGTGTCCTGGTACATGGTGTAGATTGGCTGCTGGGCTCGGGGGCAGTGTCCTGGTACATGGTGTAGATTGGCTGCTGTGCTCGGGAGCAGTGTCCTGGTACATGGTGTAGATTGGCCGCTGTGCTCGGGAGCAGTGTCCTGGTACATGGTGTAGATTGGCTGCTGTGCTCGGGAGCAGTGTCCTGGTACATGGTGTAGATTGGCTGCTGTGCTCGGGGGCAGGGTCCTGGTACATGGTGTAGATTATCTGCTGGGCCCGGGAGCAGTGTCCTGGTACATGGTGCAGATTATCTCCTGTGCTCGGGGGCAGGGTCCTGGCACATGGTGTAGATTGGCTGCTGGGCTCGGGGGCAGTGTCCTGGTACATGGTGTAGAATCGCTGCTGTGCTCGGGGGCAGGGTCCTGGTACATGGTGTAGATTGGCTGCCGGGCTCGGGGGCAGTGTCCTGGTACATGGTGTAGATTGGCTACTGTGCTCGGGGGCAGTGTCCTGGTACATGGTGTAGATTGGCTGCTGTGCTCGGGAGCAGTGTCCTGGTACATGGTGTAGATTGGCTGCTGTGCTCGGGGGCAGTGTCCTGGTACATGGTGTAGATTGGCCACCGGGCTCGGGGGCAGTGTCCTGGTACATGGTGTAGATTATCTGCTGTGCTCGGGGGCAGTGTCCTGGTACATGGTGTAGATTGGCTGCTGTGCTCGGGGGCAGTGTCCTTGTACATGGTGTAGATTGGCTGCTGTGCTCGGGGGCAGTGTCCTGGTACATGGTATAGATTGGCTGCTGTGCCTGGGGGCAATGTCCTGGTACATGGTGTAGATTATCTGCTGTGCTCGGGGGCAGTGTCCTGGTACATGGTGTAGATTGGCTGCTGTGCTCGGGAGCAGTGTCCTGGTACATGGTGTAGATTATCTGCTGTGCTCGGGAGCAGTGTCCTGGTACATGGTGTAGATTGGCTGCTGTGCTCGGGGGCAGTGTCCTGGTACATGGTGTAGATTGGCTGCTGGGCTCGGGGGCAGTGTCCTGGTACATGGTGTAGATTATCTGCTGTGCTCGGGGGCAGTGTCCTGGTACATGGTGTAGATTATCTGCTGGGCTTGGGGGCAGTGTCCTGGTACATGGTGTAGAGTATCTCCTGTGCTCGGGGGCAGGGTCCTGGTACATGGTGTAGATTGGCTGCTGTGCTCGGGAGCAGTGTCCTGGTACATGGTGTAGATTGGCTGCTGTGCTCGGGGGCCGTGTCTTGGTACATGGTGTAGATTGGCTGCTGTGCTCGGGGGCAGTGTCCTGGTACATGGTGTAGATTGGCTGCTGTGCTCGGGGGCAGTGTCCTGGTACATGGTGTAGATTGGCTGCTGTGCTCGGGAGCAGTGTCCTGGTACATGGTGTAGATTGGCTGCTGTGCTCGGGGGCAGTGTCCTGGTACATGGTGTAGATTGGCTGCTGGGCTCGGGGGCAGTGTCCTGGTACATGGTGTAGATTATCTGCTGTGCTCGGGGGCAGTGTCCTGGTACATGGTGTAGATTATATCCTGTGCTCAGGGGCAGGGTCCTGGTACATGGTGTAGATTGGCTGCTGTGCTCGGGGGCAGTGTCCTGGTACATGGTGTAGATTGGCTGCTGTGCTCGGGGGCCGTGTCCTGGTACATGGTGTAGATTGGCTGCTGTGCTCGGGGGCAGGGTCCTGGTACATGGTGTAGATTGGCTGCTGTGCTCGGGGGCAGTGTCCTGGTACATGGTGTAGATTGGCTGCTGGGCTCGGGGGCAGGGTCCTGGTACATGGTGTAGATTGGCTGCTGTGCTCGGGGGCAGGGTCCTGGTACATGGTGTAGATTGACTGCTGTGCTCGGGGGCAGTGTCCCGGTACATGGTGTAGATTGGCTGCTGGGCTCGGGGGCAGGGTCCTGGTACATGGTGTAGATTGGCTGCTGTGCTCGGGGGCAGTGTCCTGGTACATGGTGTAGATTGGCTGCTGTGCTCGGGGGCAGTGTCCTGGTACATGGTGTAGAATCGCTGCTGTGCTCGGGGGCAGGGTCCTGGCACATGGTGTAGATTGGCTGCTGTGCTCGGGGGCAGTGTCCTGATACATGGTGTAGATTATCTCCTGTGCTCGGGGACAGTGTCCTGGTACATGGTGTAGATTGGCTGCTGTGCTCGGGGGCAGTGTCCTGATACATGGTGTAGATTATCTCCTGTGCTCGGGGGCAGTGTCCTGGTACATGGTGTAGATTGGCTGCTGTGCTCGGGGGCAGTGTCCTGGTACATGGTGTAGATTGGCTGCTGTGCTCGGGGGCAGTGTCCCGGTACATGGTGTAGATTGGCTGCTGGGCTCGGGGGCAGGGTCCTGGTACATGGTGTAGATTGGCTGCTGTGCTCGGGGGCAGTGTCCTGGTACATGGTGTAGATTGGCTGCTGTGCTCGGGGGCAGTGTCCTGGTACATGGTGTAGAATCGCTGCTGTGCTCGGGGGCAGGGTCCTGGTACATGGTGTAGATTGGCTGCCGGGCTCGGGGGCAGTGTCCTGGTATATGGTGTAGATTGGCTGCTGTGCTCGGGGGCAGTGTCCTGGTACATGGTGTAGATTGGCTGCTGTGCTCGGGGGCAGGGTCCTGGTACATGGTGTAGATTATCTGCTGTGCTCGGGGACAGTGTCCTGGTACATGGTGTAGATTGGCTGCTGTGCTTGGGGGCAGGGTCCTGGTACATGGTGTAGATTGGCTGCTGTGCTCGGGGGCTGGGTCCTGGTACATGGTGTAGATTGGCTGCTGGGCTCGGGGGCAGTGTCCTGGTACATGGTGTAGATTATCTGCTGTGCTCAGGGGCAGTGTCGTTGTACATGGTGTAGATTATCTGCTGTGCTCGGGGGCAGTGTCGTTGTACATGGTGTAGATTATCTGCTGGGCTCGGGGGCAGTGTCCTGTTACACGGTGTAGATTATATCCTGTGCTCGGGGGCAGGGTCCTGGTACATGGTGTAGATTGGCTGCCGGGCTCGGGGGCAGTGTCCTGGTATATGGTGTAGATTGGCTGCTGTGCTCGGGGGCAGTGTCCTGGTACATGGTGTAGATTGGCTGCTGTGCTCGGGGGCAGGGTCCTGGTACATGGTGTAGATTGGCTGCTGTGCTCGGGGGCAGTGTCCTGGTACATGGTGTAGATTGGCTGCTGTGCTCGGGGGCAGTGTCCTGGTACATGGTGTAGATTGGCTGCCGGGCTCGGGGGCAGTGTCCTGGTACATGGTGTAGATTGGCTGCTGTGCTCGGGGGCAGGGTCCTGGTACATGGTGTAGATTGGCTGCTGTGCTCGGGGGCAGTGTCCTGGTACATGGTGTAGATTGGCTGCTGTGCTCGGGGGCAGTGTCCTGGTACATGGTGTAGATTGGCTGCCGGGCTCGGGGGCAGTGTCCTGGTACATGGTGTAGATTGGCTGCTGGGCTCGGGGGCAGGGTCCTGGTACATGGTGTAGATTGGCTGCTGTGCTCGGGGGCAGGGTCCTGGTACATGGTGTAGATTATCTGCTGTGCTCGGGGGCAGTGTCCTGGTACATGGTGTAGATTATCTCCTGTGCTCGGGGGCAGGGTCCTGGTATATGGTGTAGATTATCTGCTGTGCTCGGGGGCAGTGTCCTGGTACATGGTGAAGATTGGCCGCTGTGCTCGGGAGCAGTGTCCTAGTTCATGGTGTAGATTGGCTCCTGTGCTCGGGGACAGTGTCCCGGTACATGGTGTAGATTGGCTGCTGTGCTCGGGAGCAGTGTCCTGGTACATGGTGTAGATTGGCTGCTGTGCTCGGGCGCAGTGTCCTGGTACATGGTGTAGATTGGCTACCGGGCTCGGGGGCAGGGTCCTGGTACATGGTGTAGATTGGCTCCTGTGCTCGGGGGCAGTGTCCTGGTACATGGTGTAGATTATCTCCTGTGCTCGGGGGCAGGGTCCTGGTACATGGTGTAGATTGGCTGCTGTGCTCGGGAGCAGTGTCCTGGTACATGGTGTAGATTGGCTGCTGTGCTCGGGCGCAGTGTCCTGGTACATGGTGTAGATTGGCTGCTGGGCTCGGGGGCAGTGTCCTGGTACATGGTGTAGATTGGCTGCTGTGCTCGGGAGCAGTGTCCTGGTACATGGTGTAGATTGGCCGCTGTGCTCGGGAGCAGTGTCCTGGTACATGGTGTAGATTGGCTGCTGTGCTCGGGAGCAGTGTCCTGGTACATGGTGTAGATTGGCTGCTGTGCTCGGGGGCAGGGTCCTGGTACATGGTGTAGATTATCTGCTGGGCCCGGGAGCAGTGTCCTGGTACATGGTGCAGATTATCTCCTGTGCTCGGGGGCAGGGTCCTGGCACATGGTGTAGATTGGCTGCTGGGCTCGGGGGCAGTGTCCTGGTACATGGTGTAGAATCGCTGCTGTGCTCGGGGGCAGGGTCCTGGTACATGGTGTAGATTGGCTGCCGGGCTCGGGGGCAGTGTCCTGGTACATGGTGTAGATTGGCTACTGTGCTCGGGGGCAGTGTCCTGGTACATGGTGTAGATTGGCTGCTGTGCTCGGGAGCAGTGTCCTGGTACATGGTGTAGATTGGCTGCTGTGCTCGGGGGCAGTGTCCTGGTACATGGTGTAGATTGGCCACCGGGCTCGGGGGCAGTGTCCTGGTACATGGTGTAGATTATCTGCTGTGCTCGGGGGCAGTGTCCTGGTACATGGTGTAGATTGGCTGCTGTGCTCGGGGGCAGTGTCCTTGTACATGGTGTAGATTGGCTGCTGTGCTCGGGGGCAGTGTCCTGGTACATGGTATAGATTGGCTGCTGTGCCTGGGGGCAATGTCCTGGTACATGGTGTAGATTATCTGCTGTGCTCGGGGGCAGTGTCCTGGTACATGGTGTAGATTGGCTGCTGTGCTCGGGAGCAGTGTCCTGGTACATGGTGTAGATTATCTGCTGTGCTCGGGAGCAGTGTCCTGGTACATGGTGTAGATTGGCTGCTGTGCTCGGGGGCAGTGTCCTGGTACATGGTGTAGATTGGCTGCTGGGCTCGGGGGCAGTGTCCTGGTACATGGTGTAGATTATCTGCTGTGCTCGGGGGCAGTGTCCTGGTACATGGTGTAGATTATCTGCTGGGCTTGGGGGCAGTGTCCTGGTACATGGTGTAGAGTATCTCCTGTGCTCGGGGGCAGGGTCCTGGTACATGGTGTAGATTGGCTGCTGTGCTCGGGAGCAGTGTCCTGGTACATGGTGTAGATTGGCTGCTGTGCTCGGGGGCCGTGTCTTGGTACATGGTGTAGATTGGCTGCTGTGCTCGGGGGCAGTGTCCTGGTACATGGTGTAGATTGGCTGCTGTGCTCGGGGGCAGTGTCCTGGTACATGGTGTAGATTGGCTGCTGTGCTCGGGAGCAGTGTCCTGGTACATGGTGTAGATTGGCTGCTGTGCTCGGGGGCAGTGTCCTGGTACATGGTGTAGATTGGCTGCTGGGCTCGGGGGCAGTGTCCTGGTACATGGTGTAGATTATCTGCTGTGCTCGGGGGCAGTGTCCTGGTACATGGTGTAGATTATATCCTGTGCTCAGGGGCAGGGTCCTGGTACATGGTGTAGATTGGCTGCTGTGCTCGGGGGCAGTGTCCTGGTACATGGTGTAGATTGGCTGCTGTGCTCGGGGGCCGTGTCCTGGTACATGGTGTAGATTGGCTGCTGTGCTCGGGGGCAGGGTCCTGGTACATGGTGTAGATTGGCTGCTGTGCTCGGGGGCAGTGTCCCGGTACATGGTGTAGATTGGCTGCTGGGCTCGGGGGCAGGGTCCTGGTACATGGTGTAGATTGGCTGCTGTGCTCGGGGGCAGGGTCCTGGTACATGGTGTAGATTGACTGCTGTGCTCGGGGGCAGTGTCCCGGTACATGGTGTAGATTGGCTGCTGGGCTCGGGGGCAGGGTCCTGGTACATGGTGTAGATTGGCTGCTGTGCTCGGGGGCAGTGTCCTGGTACATGGTGTAGATTGGCTGCTGTGCTCGGGGGCAGTGTCCTGGTACATGGTGTAGAATCGCTGCTGTGCTCGGGGGCAGGGTCCTGGCACATGGTGTAGATTGGCTGCTGTGCTCGGGGGCAGTGTCCTGATACATGGTGTAGATTATCTCCTGTGCTCGGGGACAGTGTCCTGGTACATGGTGTAGATTGGCTGCTGTGCTCGGGGGCAGTGTCCTGATACATGGTGTAGATTATCTCCTGTGCTCGGGGGCAGTGTCCTGGTACATGGTGTAGATTGGCTGCTGTGCTCGGGGGCAGTGTCCTGGTACATGGTGTAGATTGGCTGCTGTGCTCGGGGGCAGTGTCCCGGTACATGGTGTAGATTGGCTGCTGGGCTCGGGGGCAGGGTCCTGGTACATGGTGTAGATTGGCTGCTGTGCTCGGGGGCAGTGTCCTGGTACATGGTGTAGATTGGCTGCTGTGCTCGGGGGCAGTGTCCTGGTACATGGTGTAGAATCGCTGCTGTGCTCGGGGGCAGGGTCCTGGTACATGGTGTAGATTGGCTGCCGGGCTCGGGGGCAGTGTCCTGGTATATGGTGTAGATTGGCTGCTGTGCTCGGGGGCAGTGTCCTGGTACATGGTGTAGATTGGCTGCTGTGCTCGGGGGCAGGGTCCTGGTACATGGTGTAGATTATCTGCTGTGCTCGGGGACAGTGTCCTGGTACATGGTGTAGATTGGCTGCTGTGCTTGGGGGCAGGGTCCTGGTACATGGTGTAGATTGGCTGCTGTGCTCGGGGGCTGGGTCCTGGTACATGGTGTAGATTGGCTGCTGGGCTCGGGGGCAGTGTCCTGGTACATGGTGTAGATTATCTGCTGTGCTCAGGGGCAGTGTCGTTGTACATGGTGTAGATTATCTGCTGTGCTCGGGGGCAGTGTCGTTGTACATGGTGTAGATTATCTGCTGGGCTCGGGGGCAGTGTCCTGTTACACGGTGTAGATTATATCCTGTGCTCGGGGGCAGGGTCCTGGTACATGGTGTAGATTGGCTGCCGGGCTCGGGGGCAGTGTCCTGGTATATGGTGTAGATTGGCTGCTGTGCTCGGGGGCAGTGTCCTGGTACATGGTGTAGATTGGCTGCTGTGCTCGGGGGCAGGGTCCTGGTACATGGTGTAGATTATCTGCTGTGCTCGGGGACAGTGTCCTGGTACATGGTGTAGATTGGCTGCTGTGCTTGGGGGCAGGGTCCTGGTACATGGTGTAGATTGGCTGCTGTGCTCGGGGGCTGGGTCCTGGTACATGGTGTAGATTGGCTGCTGGGCTCGGGGGCAGTGTCCTGGTACATGGTGTAGATTATCTGCTGTGCTCGGGGGCAGTGTCGTTGTACATGGTGTAGATTATCTGCTGGGCTCGGGGGCAGTGTCCTGGTACACGGTGTAGATTATATCCTGTGCTCGGGGACAGTGTCCTGATACATGGTGTAGATTGGCTGCTGTGCTCGGGGGCAGGGTCCTGGTACATGGTGTAGATTGGCTGCTGTGCTCGGGGGCTGGGTCCTGGTACATGGTGTAGATTGGCTGCTGGGCTCGGGGGCAGTGTCCTGGTACATGGTGTAGATTATCTGCTGTGCTCGGGGGCAGTGTCGTTGTACATGGTGTAGATTATCTGCTGGGCTCGGGGGCAGTGTCCTGGTACATGGTGTAGATTGGCTGCTGTGCTCGGGGGCAGGGTCCTGGGACATGGTGTAGATTGGCTGCTGTGCTCGGGGGCAGGGTCCTGGGACATGGTGTAGATTGGCTGCTGTGCTCGGGGGCAGGGTCCTGGTACATGGTGTAGATTGGCTGCTGTGCTCGGGGGCAGTGTCCTGGTACATGGTGTAGATTATCTGCTGTGCTCGGGGGCCGTGTCTTGGTACATGGTGTAGATTGGCTGCTGTGCTCGGGGGCAGGGTCCTGGTACATGGTGTAGATTGGCTGCTGTGCTCGGGGGCCGTGTCTTGGTACATGGTGTAGATTGGCTGCTGTGCTCGGGGGCAGGGTCCTGGTACATGGTGTAGATTGGCTGCTGTGCTCGGGGGCAGTGTCCCGGTACATGGTGTAGATTGGCTGCTGGGCTCGGGGGCAGGGTCCTGGTACATGGTGTAGATTGGCTGCTGTGCTCGGGGGCAGTGTCCTGGTACATGGTGTAGATTGGCTGCTGTGCTCGGGGGCCGTGTCTTGGTACATGGTGTAGATTGGCTGCTGTGCTCGGGGGCAGGGTCCTGGTACATGGTGTAGATTGGCTGCTGTGCTCGGGGGCAGGGTCCTGGTACATGGTGTAGATTATCTGCTGTGCTCGGGGGCAGTGTCCTGGTACATGGTGTAGATTGGCTGCTGTGCTCGGGGGCAGTGTCCTGGTACATGGTGTAGATTGGCTGCTGTGCTCGGGGGCAGTGTCCCGGTACATGGTGTAGATTGGCTGCTGGGCTCGGGGGCAGGGTCCTGGTACATGGTGTAGATTGGCTGCTGTGCTCGGGGGCAGTGTCCTGGTACATGGTGTAGATTGGATGCTGTGCTCGGGGGCAGTGTCCTGGTACATGGTGTAGATTGGCTGCTGTGCTCGGGGGCAGTGTCCCGGTACATGGTGTAGATTGGCTGCTGGGCTCGGGGGCAGTGTCCTGGTACATGGTGTAGATTGGCTGCTGTGCTCGGGGGCAGTGTCCTGGTACATGGTGTAGATTGGATGCTGTGCTCGGGGGCAGTGTCCTGGTACATGGTGTAGATTGGCTGCTGTGCTCGGGGGCAGTGTCCTGGTACATGGTGTAGATTGGCTGCTGTGCTCGGGGGCAGTGTCCTGGTACATGGTGTAGATTGGCTGCCGGGCTCGGGGGCAGTGTCCTGGTATATGGTGTAGATTGGCTGCTGTGCTCGGGGGCAGTGTCCTGGTACATGGTGTAGATTGGCTGCTGTGCTCGGGAGCAGTGTCCTGGTACATGGTGTAGATTGGCTGCTGGGCTCGGGGGCAGGGTCCTGGTACATGGTGTAGATTGGCTGCTGTGCTCGGGGGCAGGGTCCTGGTACATGGTGTAGATTATCTGCTGTGCTCGGGGGCAGTGTCCTGGTACATGGTGTAGATTATCTCCTGTGCTCGGGGGCAGGGTCCTGGTATATGGTGTAGATTATCTGCTGTGCTCGGGGGCAGTGTCCTGGTACATGGTGTAGATTGGCCGCTGTGCTCGGGAGCAGTGTCCTAGTTCATGGTGTAGATTGGCTCCTGTGCTCGGGGACAGTGTCCCGGTACATGGTGTAGATTGGCTGCTGTGCTCGGGAGCAGTGTCCTGGTACATGGTGTAGATTGGCTGCTGTGCTCGGGCGCAGTGTCCTGGTACATGGTGTAGATTGGCTACCGGGCTCGGGGGCAGGGTCCTGGTACATGGTGTAGATTGGCTCCTGTGCTCGGGGGCAGTGTCCTGGTACATGGTGTAGATTATCTCCTGTGCTCGGGGGCAGGGTCCTGGTACATGGTGTAGATTGGCTGCTGTGCTCGGGAGCAGTGTCCTGGTACATGGTGTAGATTGGCTGCTGTGCTCGGGCGCAGTGTCCTGGTACATGGTGTAGATTGGCTGCTGGGCTCGGGGGCAGTGTCCTGGTACATGGTGTAGATTGGCTGCTGTGCTCGGGAGCAGTGTCCTGGTACATGGTGTAGATTGGCCGCTGTGCTCGGGAGCAGTGTCCTGGTACATGGTGTAGATTGGCTGCTGTGCTCGGGAGCAGTGTCCTGGTACATGGTGTAGATTGGCTGCTGTGCTCGGGGGCAGGGTCCTGGTACATGGTGTAGATTATCTGCTGGGCCCGGGAGCAGTGTCCTGGTACATGGTGCAGATTATCTCCTGTGCTCGGGGGCAGGGTCCTGGCACATGGTGTAGATTGGCTGCTGGGCTCGGGGGCAGTGTCCTGGTACATGGTGTAGAATCGCTGCTGTGCTCGGGGGCAGGGTCCTGGTACATGGTGTAGATTGGCTGCCGGGCTCGGGGGCAGTGTCCTGGTACATGGTGTAGATTGGCTACTGTGCTCGGGGGCAGTGTCCTGGTACATGGTGTAGATTGGCTGCTGTGCTCGGGAGCAGTGTCCTGGTACATGGTGTAGATTGGCTGCTGTGCTCGGGGGCAGTGTCCTGGTACATGGTGTAGATTATCTGCTGTGCTCGGGGGCAGTGTCCTGGTACATGGTGTAGATTGGCCACCGGGCTCGGGGGCAGTGTCCTGGTACATGGTGTAGATTATCTGCTGTGCTCGGGGGCAGTGTCCTGGTACATGGTGTAGATTGGCTGCTGTGCTCGGGGGCAGTGTCCTTGTACATGGTGTAGATTGGCTGCTGTGCTCGGGGGCAGTGTCCTGGTACATGGTATAGATTGGCTGCTGTGCCTGGGGGCAATGTCCTGGTACATGGTGTAGATTATCTGCTGTGCTCGGGGGCAGTGTCCTGGTACATGGTGTAGATTGGCTGCTGTGCTCGGGAGCAGTGTCCTGGTACATGGTGTAGATTATCTGCTGTGCTCGGGAGCAGTGTCCTGGTACATGGTGTAGATTGGCTGCTGTGCTCGGGAGCAGTGTCCTGGTACATGGTGTAGATTGGCTGCTGTGCTCGGGGGCAGTGTCCTGGTACATGGTGTAGATTGGCTGCTTTGCTCGGGGGCAGTGTCCTGGTACATGGTGTAGATTGGCTGCTGTGCTTGGGGGCAGTGTCCTGGTACATGGTGTAGATTGGCTGCTGTGCTCGGGGGCAGTGTCCTGGTACATGGTGTAGATTGGCTGCTGTGCTCGGGGGCAGTGTCCTGGTACATGGTGTAGATTGGCTGCTGTGCTCGGGGGCAGTGTCCTGGTACATGGTGTAGATTGGCTGCTGTGCTCGGGGGCAGGGTCCTGGTACATGGTGTAGATTAGCTGCTGTGCTCGGGGGCTGGGTCCTGGTACATGGTGTAGATTGGCTGCTGTGCTCGGGAGCAGTGTCCTGGTACATGGTGTAGATTATCTGCTGTGCTCGGGGGCAGGGTCCTGGTACATGGTGTAGATTGGCTGCTGTGCTCGGGGGCAATGTCCTGGTACATGGTGTAGATTGGCCACCGGGCTCGGGGGCAGTGTCCTGGTACATGGTGTAGATTATCTGCTGTGCTCGGGGGCAGTGTCCTGGTACATGGTGTAGATTGGCTGCTGTGCTCGGGGGCAGTGTCCTTGTACATGGTGTAGATTGGCTGCTGTGCTCGGGGGCAGTGTCCTGGTACATGGTATAGATTGGCTGCTGTGCCTGGGGGCAATGTCCTGGTACATGGTGTAGATTATCTGCTGTGCTCGGGGGCAGTGTCCTGGTACATGGTGTAGATTGGCTGCTGTGCTCGGGAGCAGTGTCCTGGTACATGGTGTAGATTATCTGCTGTGCTCGGGAGCAGTGTCCTGGTACATGGTGTAGATTGGCTGCTGTGCTCGGGGGCAGTGTCCTGGTACATGGTGTAGATTGGCTGCTGTGCTCGGGGGCAGGGTCCTGGTACATGGTGTAGACTGGCTGCTGTGCTCGGGGGCAGTGTCCTGGTACATGGTGTAGATTGGCTGCTGGGCTCGGGGGCAGTGTCCTGGTACATGGTGTAGATTGGCTGCTGTGCCTGGGGGCAATGTCCTGGTACATGGTGTAGATTGGCCGCTGTGCTCGGGAGCAGTGTCCTGGTACATGGTGTAGATTGGCTGCTGTGCTCGGGGGCAGTGTCCTGGTACATGGTGTAGATTATCTGCTGTGCTCGGGGGCAATGTCCTGGTACATTGTGTAGATTGGCTGCTGTGCTCGGGGGCAGTGTCCTGGTACATGGTGTAGATTGGCTGCTGTGCTCGGGGGCAGTGTCCTGGTACATGGTGTAGATTGGCTGCTGTGCTCGGGGGCAGTGTCCTGGTACATGGTGTAGATTGGCTGCTGTGCTCGGGGGCAGTGTCCTGGTACATGGTGTAGATTGGCTGCTGTGCCTGGGGGCAATGTCCTGGTACATGGTGTAGATTGGCCGCTGTGCTCGGGAGCAGTGTCCTGGTACATGGTGTAGATTATCTCCTGTGCTCGGAGGCAGGGTCCTTGTACATGGTGTAGATTGGCTGCTGGGCTCGGGGGCAGTGTCCTGGTACATGGTGTAGATTGGCTGCTGTGCTCGGGAGCAGTGTCCTGGTACATGGTGTAGATTGGCTGCTGTGCTCGGGGGCAGTGTCCTGGTACATGGTGTAGATTGGCTGCTTTGCTCGGGGGCAGTGTCCTGGTACATGGTGTAGATTGGCTGCTGTGCTTGGGGGCAGTGTCCTGGTACATGGTGTAGATTGGCTGCTGTGCTCGGGGGCAGTGTCCCGGTACATGGTGTAGATTGGCTGCTGTGCTCGGGGGCAGTGTCCTGGTACATGGTGTAGATTGGCTGCTGTGCTCGGGCGCAGTGTCCTGGTACATGGTGTAGATTGGCTGCTGGGCTCGGGGGCAGTGTCCTGGTACATGGTGTAGATTGGCTGCTGTGCTCGGGAGCAGTGTCCTGGTACATGGTGTAGATTGGCCGCTGTGCTCGGGAGCAGTGTCCTGGTACATGGTGTAGATTGGCTGCTGTGCTCGGGAGCAGTGTCCTGGTACATGGTGTAGATTGGCTGCTGTGCTCGGGGGCAGGGTCCTGGTACATGGTGTAGATTATCTGCTGGGCCCGGGAGCAGTGTCCTGGTACATGGTGCAGATTATCTCCTGTGCTCGGGGGCAGGGTCCTGGCACATGGTGTAGATTGGCTGCTGGGCTCGGGGGCAGTGTCCTGCTACATGGTGTAGAATCGCTGCTGTGCTCGGGGGCAGGGTCCTGGTACATGGTGTAGATTGGCTGCCGGGCTCGGGGGCAGTGTCCTGGTACATGGTGTAGATTGGCTACTGTGCTCGGGGGCAGTGTCCTGGTACATGGTGTAGATTGGCTGCTGTGCTCGGGAGCAGTGTCCTGGTACATGGTGTAGATTGGCTGCTGTGCTCGGGGGCAGTGTCCTGGTACATAGTGTAGATTGGCCACCGGGCTCGGGGGCAGTGTCCTGGTACATGGTGTAGATTATCTGCTGTGCTCGGGGGCAGTGTCCTGGTACATGGTGTAGATTGGCTGCTGTGCTCGGGGGCAGTGTCCTTGTACATGGTGTAGATTGGCTGCTGTGCTCGGGGGCAGTGTCCTGGTACATGGTATAGATTGGCTGCTGTGCCTGGGGGCAATGTCCTGGTACATGGTGTAGATTATCTGCTGTGCTCGGGGGCAGTGTCCTGGTACATGGTGTAGATTGGCTGCTGTGCTCGGGAGCAGTGTCCTGGTACATGGTGTAGATTATCTGCTGTGCTCGGGAGCAGTGTCCTGGTACATGGTGTAGATTGGCTGCTGTGCTCGGGGGCAGTGTCCTGGTACATGGTGTAGATTGGCTGCTGTGCTCGGGGGCAGGGTCCTGGTACATGGTGTAGACTGGCTGCTGTGCTCGGGGGCAGTGTCCTGGTACATGGTGTAGATTGGCTGCTGTGCTCGGGGGCAGTGTCCTGGTACATGGTGTAGATTGGCTGCTGTGCCTGGGGGCAATGTCCTGGTACATGGTGTAGATTGGCCGCTGTGCTCGGGAGCAGTGTCCTGGTACATGGTGTAGATTGGCTGCTGTGCTCGGGGGCAGTGTCCTGGTACATGGTGTAGATTATCTGCTGTGCTCGGGGGCAATGTCCTGGTACATTGTGTAGATTGGCTGCTGTGCTCGGGGGCAGTGTCCTGGTACATGGTGTAGATTGGCTGCTGTGCTCGGGGGCAGTGTCCTGGTACATGGTGTAGATTGGCTGCTGTGCTCGGGGGCAGTGTCCTGGTACATGGTGTAGATTGGCTGCTGTGCTCGGGGGCAGTGTCCTGGTACATGGTGTAGATTGGCTGCTGTGCCTGGGGGCAATGTCCTGGTACATGGTGTAGATTGGCCGCTGTGCTCGGGAGCAGTGTCCTGGTACATGGTGTAGATTATCTCCTGTGCTCGGAGGCAGGGTCCTTGTACATGGTGTAGATTGGCTGCTGGGCTCGGGGGCAGTGTCCTGGTACATGGTGTAGATTGGCTGCTGTGCTCGGGAGCAGTGTCCTGGTACAGGGTGTAGATTGGCTGCTGTGCTCGGGGGCAGTGTCCTGGTACATGGTGTAGATTGGCTGCTGTGCTCGGGGGCAGTGTCCTGGTACATGGTGTAGATTGGCTGCTGTGCTCGGGGGCAGTGTCCTGGTACATGGTGTAGATTGGCTGCTGTGCTCGGGGGCAGGGTCCTGGTACATGGTGTAGATTAGCTGCTGTGCTCGGGGGCTGGGTCCTGGTACATGGTGTAGATTATATCCTGTGCTCGGGGGCAGGGTCCTGGTACATGGTGTAGATTGGCTGCTGTGCTCGGGAGCAGTGTCCTGGTACATGGTGTAGATTATCTGCTGTGCTCGGGGGCAGGGTCCTGGTACATGGTGTAGATTGGCTGCTGTGCTCGGGGGCAATGTCCTGGTACATGGTGTAGATTATCTGCTGTGCTCGGGAATCTCCTGTATATAATGATATATGTACAGCCGGTATAACCTGGGGATCTCCTGTATATAATGATATATGTACAGCCGGTATAACCTGGGGATCTCCTGTATATAATGATATATGTACAGCCGGTGTAACCTGGGGATCTCCTGTATGTAATGATATATGTACAGCCGGTATAACCTGGGGATCTCCTGTATATAATGATATATGTACAGCCGCTATAACCTGGGGATCTCCTGTATATCATGATATATGTACAGCCGGTATAACCTGGGGATCTCCTGTATATAATGATATATGTACAGCCGGTATAACCTGGGGATCTCCTGTATATAGTGATATATGTACAGCTGGTATAACCTGGGGATCTCCTGTATATAATGATAAATGTACAGCCGGTATAACCTGGGGATCTCCTATATATAATGATATATGTGCAGCCGGTATAACCTGGGGATCTCCTGTATATAATGATATATGTACAGCCGGTATAACCTGGGGATCTCCTGTATATAATGATAAATGTACAGCCGGTATAACCTGGGGATCTCCTATATATAATGATATATGTGCAGCCGGTATAACCTGGGGATCTCCTGTATATAATGATATATGTACAGCCGGTATAACCTGGGGATCTCCTGTATATAATGATATATGTACAGCCGGTATAACCTGGGGATCTCCTGTATATAATGATATATGTACAGCCGGTATAACCTGGGGATCTCCTGTATATAATGATATATGTACAGCCGGTATAACCTGGGGATCTCCTGTATATAATGATATATGTACAGCCGGTATAACCTGGGGATCTCCTGTATATAATGATATATGTACAGCCGGTATAATCTGGGCATCTCCTGTATATAGTGATATATGTACAGCTGGTATAACCTGGGGATCTCCTGTATATAATGATATATGTACAGCTGGTATAACCTGGGGATCTCCTGTATATAATGATATATGTACAGCCGGTATAACCTGGGGATCTCCTGTATATAATGATATATGTACAGCTGGTATAACCTGGGGATGTCCTGTATATAATGATATATGCACAGCCGGTATAACCTGGGGATCTCCTGTATGTAATGATATATGTACAGCCGGTATAACCTGGGGATCTCCTGTATATAATGATATATGTACAGCCGGTACAACCTAGGGATCTCCTGTATATAATGATATATGTACAGCCGGTATAACCTGGGGATCTCCTGTATGTAATGATATATGTACAGCCGGTATAACCTGGGGATCTCCTGTATATAATGATATATGTACATCCGGTATAACCTAGGGATCTCCTGTATATAATGATATATGTACAGCCGGTATAACCTGGGGATCTCCTGTATATAGTGATATATGTACAGCCGGTATAACCTGGGGATGTCCTGTATATAATGATATATGTACAGCCGGTATAACCTGGGGATCTCCTGTATATAGTGATATATGTACAGCCGGTATAACCTGAGGATCTCCTGTATATAATGATATATGTACAGCCGGTATAACCTGGGGATCTCGTGTATATAATGATATATGTACAGCTGGTATAACCTGGGGATCTCCTGTATATAATGATATATGTACAGCTGGTATAACCTGGGGATCTCCTGTATATAATGATATATGTACAGCTGGTATAATCTGGGGATCTCCTGTATATAATGATATATGTACAGCTGGTATAACCTGGGGATCTCCTGTATATAATGATATATGTACAGCCGGTATAACCTGGGGATCTCCTGTATATAATGATATATGTACAGCCGGTATAACCTGGGGATCTCCTGTATATAATGATATATGTACAGCCGGTATAACCTGGGGATCTCCTGTATATAATTATATATGTACAGCCAGTATAACCTGGGGATCTCCTGTATGTAATGATATATGTACAGCCGGTATAACCTGGGCATCTCCTGTATATAATGATATATGTACAGCTGGTATAACCTGGGGATCTCCTGTATATAATGATATATGTACAGCTGGTATAACCTGGGGATCTCCTGTATATAATGATATATGTACAGCTGGTATAACCTGGGGATCTCCTGTATATAATGATATATGTACAGCCGGTATAACCTGGGGTTCTCCTGTATATAATGATATATGTACAGCTGGTATAACCTGGGGATCTCCTGTATATAATGATATATGTACAGCTGGTATAACCTGGGGATCTCCTGTATATAATGATAAATGTACAGCCGGTATAACCTGGGGATCTCCTGTATATAGTGATATATGTACAGCCGGTATAACCTGGGGATCTTCTGTATATAATGATATATGTACAGCCGGTATAACCTGGGGATCTCCTGTATATAATGATATATGTACAGCCAGTATAACCTGGGGATCTCCTGTATATAATGATAAATGTACATCCGGTATAACCTGGGGATCTCCTGTACATAATGATATATGTACAGCCGGTATAACCTGGGGATCTCCTGTATATAGTGATATATGTACAGCCGGTATAACCTGGTGATCTCCTGTATATAATGATATATGTACAGCCGGTATAACCTGGGGATCTCCTGTATATAATGATATATGTACAGCCGGTATAACCTGGGGATCTCCTGTATGTAATGATATATGTACAGCCGGTATAACCTGGAGATCTCCTGTATATAATGATATATGTACAGCCGGTATAACCTGGGGATCCCCTGTATATAATGATATATGTACAGCCGGTATAACCTGGGGATCTCCTGTATATAATGATATATGCACAGCCGGTATAACCTGGGGATCTCCTGTATATAATGATATATGTACAGCCGGTATAACCTGGGGATCTCCTGTATATAATGATATATGTACAGCCGGTATAACCTGGGGATCTCCTGTATATAATGATATATGTACAGCCGGTATAACCTGGGGATCTCCTGTATATAATGATATATGTACAGCTGGTATAACCTGGGGATCTCCTGTATATAATGATATATGTACAGCCGGTATAACCTGGGGATCTCCTGTATATAATGATATATGTACAGCCGGTATAACCTGGGGATCTCCTGTATATAATGATATATGTACAGCTGGTATAACCTGGGGATCTCCTGTATATAGTGATATATGTACAGCTGGTATAACCTGGGGATCTCCTGTATATAATGATATATGTACAGCCGGTATAACCTGGGGATCTCCTGTATATAATGATATATGTACAGCCGGTATAACCTGGGGATCTCCTGTATATAATGATATATGTACAGCCGGTATAACCTGGGGATCTCCTGTATATAATGATATATGTACAGCCGGTATAACCTGGGGATCTCCTGTATATAATGATATATGTACGGCCGGTATAACCTGGGGATCTCCTGTATATAATGATATATGTACATCTGGTATAACCTGGGGATCCCCTGTATATAATGATATATGTACAGCCGGTATAACCTGGGGATCTCCTGTATATAATGATATATGTACAGCCGGTATAACCTGGGGATCTCCTGTATATAATGATATCAATAGGAAATTCTCTGATCTGCTGCAAATATCTACGGCCAGGGTGCAGGCGGTGTATACGGGTCGGGTGCAGGCGGTGTATAAGGGTCAGGTGCAGGCGGTGTATACGGGTCGGGAGCAGGCGGTGTATTCGGGTCGGGTGCAGGCGGTGTATTCGGGTCGGGTGCAGTCGGTGTATTCGGGTCGGGTTGCAGGCGGTGTATATGGGTCGGGTGCAGGTGGTGTATTCGGGTCGGGTGCAGGCGGTGTATTCGGGTCGGGTGCAGGCGGTGTATACGGGTCGGGTGCAGGCGGTGTATACGGGTCGGGAGCAGGCGGTGTATACGGGTGGGGTGCAGGCGGTGTATACGGGTGGGGTGCAGGCGGTGTATTCGGGTCGGGTTGCAGGCGGTGTATACGGGTCGGTTGCAGGCGGTGTATACGGGTCGGGTGCAGGCGGTGTATACGGGTCGGGTTCAGGCGGTGTATTCGGGTCGGGTGCAGGCGGTGTATACGGGTCGGGAGCAGGCGGTGTATTCGGGTCGGGTGTAGGCGGTGTATACGGGTCGGGTGCAGGCGGTGTATACGGGTCGGGTGCAGGCGGTGTATACGGGCCGGGTGCAGGCGGTGTATACGGGCCGGGTGCAGGCGGTGTATACGGGCCGGGTGCAGGCGGTGTATACGGGTCGGGTGCAGGTGGTGTATACGGGTCGGGTGCAGGCGGTGTATACGGGCCGGGTGCAGGCGGTGTATAGGGGTCGGGTGCAGGCGGTGTATAGGGGTCGGGTGCAGGCGGTATATAGGGGTCGGGTGCAGGCGGTGTATACGAGTCGGGTGCAGGCGGTGTATACGGGTCGGGTGCAGGCGGTGTATACGGGTCGGGTGCAGGCGGTGTATACGGGTCGGGTGTAGGCGGTGTATAGGGGCCGGGTGCAGGCGGTGTATACGGGTCGGGTGCAGGCGGTGTATAGGGGTCGGGTGCAGGCGGTGTATAGGGGTCGGGTGCAGGCGGTGTATAGGGGTCGGGTGCAGGCGGTGTATACGGGTCGGGTGCAGGCGGTGTATTCGGGTCGGGTTGCAGGCGGTGTATACGGGCCGGGTGCAGGAGGTGTATACGGGCCGGGTGCAGGCGGTGTATACGGGCCGGGTGCAGGAGGTGTATACGGGCCGGGTGCAGGAGGTGTATACGGGCCGGGTGCAGGCGGTGTATACGGGTCGGGTGCAGGCGGTGTATACGGGTCGGGTTGCAGGCGGTGTATATGGGTCGGGTGCAGGTGGTGTATTCGGGTCGGGTTGCAGGCGGTGTATACGGGCCGGGTGCAGGCGGTGTATACGGGTCGGGTGCAGGCGGTGTATATGGGTCGGGTTCAGGCGGTGTATTCGGGTCGGGTGCAGGCGGTGTATACGGGTCGGGAGCAGGCGGTGTATTCGGGTCGGGTGTAGGCGGTGTATACGGGTCAGGTGCAGGCGGTGTATACGGGTCGGGTGCAGGCGGTGTATACGGGCCGGGTGCAGGCGGTGTATACGGGCCGGGTGCAGGCGGTGTATACGGGTCGGGTGCAGGCGGTGTATATGGGTCGGGTGCAGGTGGTGTATACGGGCCGGGTGCAGGCGGTGTATACGGGCCGGGTGCAGGCGGTGTATACGGGCCGGGTGCAGGCGGTGTATATGGGTCGGGTGCAGGTGGTGTATTCGGGTCGGGTTGCAGGCGGTGTATACGGGCCGGGTGCAGGCGGTGTATACGGGTCTGGTGCAGGCGGTGTATACGGGCCGGGTGCAGGAGGTGTATACGGGCCGGGTGCAGGCGGTGTATACGGGTCGGGTGCAGGCGGTGTATACGGGTCGGGTGCAGGCGGTGTATACGGGCCGGGTGCAGGCGGTGTATACGGGCCGGGTGCAGGCGGTGTATTCGGGTCGGGAGCAGGCGGTGTATTCGGGTCGGGTGCAGGCGGTGTATACGGGTCGGGTGCAGGCGGTGTATACGGGTCGGGTGCAGGCGGTGTATACGGGTCGGGTGCAGGCGGTGTATTCGGGTCGGGTGCAGGCGGTGTATTCGGGTCGGGTTGCAGGCGGTGTATATGGGTCGGGTGCAGGCGGTGTATACGGGTCGGGTGCAGGCGGTGTATACGGGCCGGGTGCAGGCGGTGTATACGGGTCTGGTGCAGGCGGTGTATACGGGCCGGGTGCAGGCGGTGTATTCGGGTCGGGAGCAGGCGGTGTATTCGGGTCGGGTGCAGGCGGTGTATACGGGTCGGGTGCAGGCGGTGTATACGGGTCGGGTGCAGGCGGTGTATACGGGCCGGGTGCAGGCGGTGTATACGGGCCGGGTGCAGGCGGTGTATTCGGGTCGGGAGCAGGCGGTGTATTCGGGTCGGGAGCAGGCGGTGTATTCGGGTCGGGTGCAGGCGGTGTATACGGGTCGGGTGCAGGCGGTGTATACGGGTCGGGTGCAGGTGGTGTCCGCCAGGTCTTGTAGCTGTGGGCGGGTCGTATGATTGCTGCTGCATTATTCATCCTGCTGCGGGGAGACGGATACGGTGGGTGCTGTATGATGGCGCCCGTCACCCTGCGCACACGACACGTGGGGAGCGCAGGGAAAATATTATTCTGTATGAAGCAAAGCAGCAGATGTCACACACCAGACACTGCCAGCACATCCCCACTACTGCCACCGGGGGCGCCGCACATCCCCACTACTGCCACCAGGGGCGCCGCACATCCCCACTACTGCCACCGGGGGCGCCGCACATCCCCACTACTGCCACCGGGGGCGCCGCACATCCCCACTACTGCTACCAGGGGCGCCGCACATCCCCACTACTGCCACCGGGGGCGCCGCACATCCCCACTACTGCCATCGGGGGCGCCGCACATCCCCACTACTGCCACCAGGGGCGCCGCACATCCCCACTACTGCCACCGGGGGCGCCGCACATCCCCACTACTGCCACCGGGGGCGCCGCACATCCCCACTACTGCCATCGGGGGCGCCGCACATCCCCACTACTGCCATCGGGGGCGCCGCAGTATAAAAGGGGTATAAAAGGGGAAATTGCACCAATCCACGCTAATGGTTAGATACTTTATATACACGTTATTTATTAACTGTGATGGTTAAAATACAAATTACATCAAATTAAAATACAATATTGTACAATGTAAAGGTTTGTGTAACACTTTGTAATATCTCAGCGGGGCTAAAATAGGGGCACAAATGGCACCAGAGGGTCCAAGGGCATCAGAATTAGAATATAAATGTAACTATAATCATGTACCGTGGGGTTTATGCAAGTAACAAGATCATACACAGCCCATAGGTTATACACGGCTCATACATGTCCATAGGTTATACACGGCTCATACATGCCCATAGGTTATACACAGCTCATACATGCCCATAGGTTATACACGGCTCATACATGCCCATAGGTTATACACGGCTCATACATGCCCATAGGTTATACACGGCTCATACATGCCCATAGGTTATACACGGCTCATACATGCCCATAGGTTATACACGGCTCATACATGCCCATAGGTTATACACGGCTCATACATGCCCATAGGTTATACACGGCTCATACATGCCCATAGGTTATACACGGCTCATACATGCCCATAGGTTATACACGGCTCATACATGTCCATAGGTTATACACGGCTCATACATGCCCATAGGTTATACACGGCTCATACATGCCCATAGGTTATACACGGCTCATACATGTCCATAGGTTATACACGGCTCATACATGCCCATAGGTTATACACGGCTCATACATGCCCATAGGTTATACACGGCTCATACATGCCCATAGGTTATACACGGCTCATACATGCCCATAGGTTATACACGGCTCATACACAGCCCATAGGTTATACACGGCTCATACACGCCCATAGGTTATACACGGCTCATACATGCCCATAGGTTATACACGGCTCATACATGCCCATAGGTTATACACGGCTCATACACAGCCCATAGGTTATACACGGCTCATACATGCCCATAGGTTATACACGGCTCATACATGCCCATAGGTTATACACGGCTCATACACGCCCATAGGTTATACACGGCTCATACATGCCCATAGGTTATACACGGCTCATACATGCCCATAGGTTATACACGGCTCATACATGTCCATAGGTTATACACAGCTCATACATGCCCATAGGTTATACACGGCTCATACATGCCCATAGGTTATACACGGCTCATACATGTCCATAGGTTATACACGGCTCATACATGTCCATAGGTTATACACGGCTCATACATGCCCATAGGTTATACACGGCTCATACATGCCCATAGGTTATACACGGCTCATACATGCCCATAGGTTATACACAGCTCATACATGCCCATAGGTTATACACGGCTCATACATGCCCATAGGTTATACACAGCTCATACACGCCCATAGGTTATACACGGCTCATACATGCCCATAGGTTATACACAGCTCATACATGCCCATAGGTTATACACGGCTCATACATGCCCATAGGTTATACACAGCTCATACACGCCCATAGGTTATACACGGCTCATACATGCCCATAGGTTATACACGGCTCATACATGCCCATAGGTTATACACGGCTCATACATGCCCATAGGTTATACACAGCTCATACACGCCCATAGGTTATACACGGCTCATACACGCCCATAGGTTATACACGGCTCATACATGCCCATAGGTTATACACGGCTCATACATGCCCATAGGTTATACACGGCTCATACACGCCCATAGGTTATACACGGCTCATACATGTCCATAGGTTATACACGGCTCATACATGTCCATAGGTTATACACGGCTCATACATGTCCATAGGTTATACACGGCTCATACATGTCCATAGGTTATACACGGCTCATACATGCCCATAGGTTATACACGGCTCATACACGCCCATAGGTTATACACGGCTCATACATGCCCATAGGTTATACACGGCTCATACATGCCCATAGGTTATACACGGCTCATACACGCCCATAGGTTATACACGGCTCATACATGTCCATAGGTTATACACGGCTCATACATGTCCATAGGTTATACACGGCTCATACATGCCCATAGGTTATACACGGCTCATACATGCCCATAGGTTATACACGGCTCATACATGCCCATAGGTTATACACAGCTCATACATGCCCATAGGTTATACACGGCTCATACATGCCCATAGGTTATACACAGCTCATACACGCCCATAGGTTATACACGGCTCATACATGCCCATAGGTTATACACAGCTCATACATGCCCATAGGTTATACACGGCTCATACATGCCCATAGGTTATACACAGCTCATACACGCCCATAGGTTATACACGGCTCATACATGCCCATAGGTTATACACGGCTCATACATGTCCATAGGTTATACACGGCTCATACATGTCCATAGGTTATACACGGCTCATACATGTCCATAGGTTATACACGGCTCATACATGTCCATAGGTTATACACGGCTCATACATGCCCATAGGTTATACACGGCTCATACACGCCCATAGGTTATACACGGCTCATACATGCCCATAGGTTATACACGGCTCATACATGCCCATAGGTTATACACGGCTCATACACGCCCATAGGTTATACACGGCTCATACATGTCCATAGGTTATACACGGCTCATACATGTCCATAGGTTATACACGGCTCATACATGCCCATAGGTTATACACGGCTCATACACGCCCATAGGTTATACACGGCTCATACACGCCCATAGGTTATACGCCTTTTAACTCCTGAGATTTCTCATTGGAGTTCGGAGTAATGTAATAGTTGGTTCTTGTAATGTGTCCCGATAATGTTCGCTGGGAATGCAATTTATATATTGTGCTTAAAAATGTTGTAAACAGTTCTGTTCACTACAAGTCGTGTCTGTCGTGACCAGTGTCACACTCACGTTTTTCCCGAAAGACTAAAGAGACTGAGATGTGGCATGGGACGGGCTCGGCAGCGCTGGGAGGATGCGCCGTGTCTCGGCGTCCCCGGAGTGGGTGTGCGCATGCGTCTGTGTGCTGCGCTCCGTCTGATCTCTCCAGCTGATGATCGTCTCTAGCTGCACGCGTCCCAGGTGAGAGGGAGGGGTTGTCTTTGGAGGACGTATAGCTGCTCTTGTTATTTTAGCTGCTCCTGTTATTTTAGCTGCAATGGTTAAATTGGGCACTAACTCTATGGTATCTTTGTATGTCCCACGGTATCTTTGTATGTCCCACGGTACCTTGGTATGTCCCACGGTATCTTTGTATGTCCCACGGTATCTTTGTATGTCCCACGGTACCTTGGTATGTCCCACGGTATCTTTGTATGTCCCACGGTATCTTTGTATGTCCCACGGTACCTTGGTATGTCCCACGGTATCTTTGTATGTCCCACGGTATCTTTGTATGTCCCACGGTACCTTGGTATGTCCCACGGTATCTTTGTATGTCCCACGGTATCTTTGTATGTCCCACGGTACCTTGGTATGTCCCACGGTATCTTTGTATGTCCCACGGTACCTTGGTATGTCCCACGGTATCTTTGTATGTCCCACGGTATCTTTGTATGTCCCACGGAATCTTTGTATGTCCCACGGTATCTTTGTATGTCCCACGGTATCTTTGTATGTCCCACGGTACCTTGGTATGTCCCACGGTATCTTTGTATGTCCCACGGTATCTTTGTATGTCCCACGGTATCTTTGTATGTCCCACGGTACCTTGGTATGTCCCACGGTATCTTTGTATGTCCCACGGTATCTTTGTATGTCCCACGGTACCTTGGTATGTCCCACGGTATCTTTGTATGTCCCACGGTATCTTTGTATGTCCCACGGTACCTTGGTATGTCCCACGGTATCTTTGTATGTCCCACGGTATCTTTGTATGTCCCACGGTACCTTGGTATGTCCCACGGTATCTTTGTATGTCCCACGGTATCTTTGTATGTCCCACGGTATCTTTGTATGTCCCACGGTATCTTTGTATGTCCCACGGAATCTTTGTATGTCCCACGGTATCTTTGTATGTCCCACGGTATCTTTGTATGTCCCACGGTACCTTGGTATGTCCCACGGTATCTTTGTATGTCCCACGGTATCTTTGTATGTCCCACGGTATCTTTGTATGTCCCACGGTACCTTGGTATGTCCCACGGTATCTTTGTATGTCCCACGGTATCTTTGTATGTCCCACGGTACCTTGGTATGTCCCACGGTATCTTTGTATGTCCCACGGTATCTTTGTATGTCCCACGGTATCTTTGTATGTCCCACGGTACCTTGGTATGTCCCACGGTATCTTTGTATGTCCCACGGTATCTTTGTATGTCCCACGGTACCTTGGTATGTCCCACGGTATCTTTGTATGTCCCACGGTATCTTTGTATGTCCCACGGTACCTTGGTATGTCCCACGGTATCTTTGTATGTCCCACGGTATCTTTGTATGTCCCACGGTACCTTGGTATGTCCCACGGTATCTTTGTATGTCCCACGGTATCTTTGTATGTCCCACGGTACCTTGGTATGTCCCACGGTATCTTTGTATGTCCCACGGTACCTTGGTATGTCCCACGGTATCTTTGTATGTCCCACGGTATCTTTGTATGTCCCACGGAATCTTTGTATGTCCCACGGTATCTTTGTATGTCCCACGGTATCTTTGTATGTCCCACGGTACCTTGGTATGTCCCACGGTATCTTTGTATGTCCCACGGTATCTTTGTATGTCCCACGGTATCTTTGTATGTCCCACGGTACCTTGGTATGTCCCACGGTATCTTTGTATGTCCCACGGTATCTTTGTATGTCCCACGGTACCTTGGTATGTCCCACGGTATCTTTGTATGTCCCACGGTATCTTTGTATGTCCCACGGTACCTTGGTATGTCCCACGGTATCTTTGTATGTCCCACGGTATCTTTGTATGTCCCACGGTACCTTGGTATGTCCCACGGTATCTTTGTATGTCCCACGGTATCTTTGTATGTCCCACGGAATCTTTGTATGTCCCACGGTATCTTTGTATGTCCCACGGTATCTTTGTATGTCCCACGGTACCTTGGTATGTCCCACGGTATCTTTGTATGTCCCACGGTATCTTTGTATGTCCCACGGTATCTTTGTATGTCCCACGGTACCTTGGTATGTCCCACGGTATCTTTGTATGTCCCACGGTATCTTTGTATGTCCCACGGTACCTTGGTATGTCCCACGGTATCTTTGTATGTCCCACGGTATCTTTGTATGTCCCACGGTACCTTGGTATGTCCCACGGTATCTTTGTATGTCCCACGGTACCTTGGTATGTCCCACGGTATCTTTGTATGTCCCACGGTATCTTTGTATGTCCCACGGTATCTTTGTATGTCCCACGGTACCTTGGTATGTCCCACGGTATCTTTGTATGTCCCACGGTATCTTTGTATGTCCCACGGTACCTTGGTATGTCCCACGGTATCTTTGTATGTCCCACGGTACCTTGGTATGTCCCACGGTATCTTTGTATGTCCCACGGTATCTTTGTATGTCCCACGGTACCTTGGTATGTCCCACGGTATCTTTGTATGTCCCACGGTATCTTTGTATGTCCCACGGTACCTTGGTATGTCCCACGGTATCTTTGTATGTCCCACGGTACCTTGGTATGTCCCACGGTATCTTTGTATGTCCCACGGTATCTTTGTATGTCCCACGGAATCTTTGTATGTCCCACGGTATCTTTGTATGTCCCACGGTATCTTTGTATGTCCCACGGTACCTTGGTATGTCCCACGGTATCTTTGTATGTCCCACGGTATCTTTGTATGTCCCACGGTATCTTTGTATGTCCCACGGTACCTTGGTATGTCCCACGGTATCTTTGTATGTCCCACGGTATCTTTGTATGTCCCACGGTACCTTGGTATGTCCCACGGTATCTTTGTATGTCCCACGGTACCTTGGTATGTCCCACGGTATCTTTGTATGTCCCACGGTATCTTTGTATGTCCCACGGTACCTTGGTATGTCCCACGGTATCTTTGTATGTCCCACGGTATCTTTGTATGTCCCACGGTACCTTGGTATGTCCCACGGTATCTTTGTATGTCCCACGGTATCTTTGTATGTCCCACGGTACCTTGGTATGTCCCACGGTATCTTTGTATGTCCCACGGTATCTTTGTATGTCCCACGGTACCTTGGTATGTCCCACGGTATCTTTGTATGTCCCACGGTACCTTGGTATGTCCCACGGTATCTTTGTATGTCCCACGGTATCTTTGTATGTCCCACGGAATCTTTGTATGTCCCACGGTATCTTTGTATGTCGCTAGACGCGTTTCTGAGCTCTGCTTGGCTCTTTCTTCAGTAGCTTAATAATAAAATGAAGTGCCCGTTATATACAAAAGCTTCTATAAAAACCCGGCCTGGATCTAAATTGTTTGTTCACACAATTACCATTTGCTTGACTAGAAAGTTAACTCAAAAGAGACAATAACCAAGGACAATATGAGAGATCCAGACCACTTCCAACCCATAACTGCGAGAAACTCACCAGTTTACAATTCAATAACCTGCAAAACTCACTGTTCTCACACCCAACACCAGTCACAATATATTCTCCTGGGCGGAAGACCAAATTCACACCACTATTAGAGATGAGCGAGCACTAAAATGCTCGGGTGCTCGTTATTCGAGATGAACTTTTCCCGATGCTAGAGTGCTCGTTTCGAGTAACGAACCCCATTGAAGTCAATGGGAGACCCGAGCATTTTTCAAGGGGACCAAGGCTCTGCACAGGGAAGCTTGGCCAAACACCTGGGAACCTCAGAAAAGGATGGAAACACCACGGAAATGGACAGGAAACAGCAGGGGCAGCATGCATGGATGCCTCTGAGGCTGCTTAATCGCACCATTATGCCAAAATTATGGGCAACAGCATGGCAATGACAGAGTGACCGAATGAGGCTAGATAGCATCTAAAACATCCAATAATTGACCCTGACACTATAGGGGACGGCATGCAGAGGCAGCGGCAGCAGCGGCAGGCTAGAGAGTGGCATGGCGACATACCCTAAATGGACTCAGGTTTCACCAAAGGAGGTGAGCAAGAAGCGCTGAAATGATTTCCTATGTGAACAAAAGGTTGACGGTATATTTAGTCGATAACACAGCATGGTGGCGACACAGTGACCAAGTTCCATAACGTATCTGGTGAAACACCCGAAAAATGAGCCTGACACAGCTCTTTTGATAAGGGGACGACATGTGGAGGCAGCCATGGAGACGACTTCCATGATTAAGAGCGACAGTATGGGGCATTCATATTGCGCTGCTATGATTGCAACTTCAGGTCTCCAGCATGGCGGCGACAGATGGGCCGCGTTCCACTATGTATCTGGTGAAACACCTGAAAATTCTGCCTGACACAGCTCGTTTGATAAGGGGACCATGTATGGAGGCAGTGAACTAGTAGTAGATTAAAGGTGCTGCAGTTAAAACTATGTTAGTTGGATCTTGTGATGGAGCTGGCGCTCCGCTGCCAGGCGAGCTTTCGCCAATCCAAGCCCCTGTCTCTAGGCTACTCCCCAAACAGCACTTCTAAGAACCTTTTGTATAAGATCAAGTGTAGTAGCGTTCTTATAAGTTTGGGATATGGCGGGTGAGGGGAATGTAAACAGATGCACAAGAAGCGCTGAAATAATATTGGTAAATGATAAAAGTTTGCCAGTATATTTTGTGGATTACACAGCAGGGTGGCGACAAAGTTAACAACTTTGATGTGGAATGCCCTGTAATAGCTCTTGGGCGGTGTGCCTTTTATCGCCTAGGCTCAGCAGTTTGAGCACCGCCTGCTGTCGCTTAGCGACGGCACTGCTGCTGTGCCTAGAGCTAGCGACTGATGGCGCCATGCCCACGGATGGTAATTCGGAGGAGGAGGAGGTGGAGGAGGGGTGGGAAGAGGAGGAGGTATAGTAGGCCTTTGAGACCTGGACCGAGGTAGGCCCCGCAATCCTCTGCGTCGGCAGTATATGACCAGCCCCAGGGTCAGACTCGGTCCCAGCCTGCACCAAGTTAAGTGTAGTAGCGTTCTTATAAGTTTAGGATATGGCGGGTGAGGGGAATGTAAACAGATGCGCAAGAAGCGCTGAAATAATATCGGTAAATGGTAAAAGTTTGCCAGTATATTTTGTGGATAACACAGCAGGGTGGCGACAAAGTTAACAACTTTGATGTGGAATCCATGAAAACAACCCAAATTTCTGCCTGACACACCTCGTTTGATAAGGGGACGATGTATGGAGGCAGCTATATGGACGACTTTTGGAGGTAGCAATGGAGACAACGTGTGGAGGCTGCTATGGAGACAATTTAATTTGGATAGTGCCTGTATGTGGCAGTCCAAAAAAGTTTTCAAACCAGAGGAGCAGGTAGGTGGCCCTCCAGAAAAATGAAATAGATTGAGTGCCTGTATGTGGCAGTCCAAAAAAGTTTTCAAACCAGAGGAGCGGGTAGGTGGCCCTCCAGTAAAATGGAATAGATTGAGTGCCTGTATGTGGCAGTCCAAAAAAGTTTTCAAACCAGAGGACCGGGTAGGTGGCCCTCCAGAAAAATTTTATAGATTGAGTGCCTGTATGTGGCAGTCCCAAAAATTGTTTAAAACAGAGGACCGGGTAGGTGGCCCTCCAGAAAAATTAAATGCATAAAGTACTATAGCTAGAGCCAGTGGGCCCTGTCAAAAAATAGCCATTTTCCTCTGCTTTACTGTACAAAGAGGAGGAGAAGGAGGAAAATGAGGAGGAGGAGGAGTGGATAAATTATTCAGGTTGAGCTTCCTTCACCTGGTGGAGATTGGAAATTATGAGAAATCCAGCCTTTATTCATCTTAATAAGCGTCAGCCTGTCAGCGCTGTCAGTCGACAGGCGTGTACGCTTATCGGTGATGATGCCACCAGCTGCACTGAAAACCCGCTCGGACAAGACGCTAGCGGCAGGGCAGGCAAGAACCTCCAAGGCGTACAGCGCCAGTTCGTGCCACATGTCCAGCTTTGAAACCCAGTAGTTGTAGGGAGCTGTGTGATCATTTAGGACGATGGTATGGTCAGCTACGTACTCCCTCACCATCTTTCTGTAAAGATCAGCCCTACTCTGCCGAGACTGGGGACAGGTGACAGTGTCTTGCTGGGGTGACATAAAGCTGGCAAAAGCCTTGTAAAGCGTACCCTTGCCAGTGCTGGACAAGCTGCCTGCTCGCCTACTCTCCCTCGCTACTTGTCCCGCAGAACTACGCACTCTGCCGCTAGCGCTGTCAGAAGGGAAATACTGTTTCAGCTTGTGCACCAGGGCCTGCTGGTATTCATGCATTCTCACACTCCTTTCCTCTCCAGGGATGAGAGTGGAAAGATTTTGCTTGTACCGTGGGTCCAGGAGAGTGAACACCCAGTAATCGGTGCTGGAATAAATTCTTTGAACGCGAGGGTCACGGGATAGGCAGCCTAGCATGAAATCTGCCATATGCGCCAGAGTACCAACGCGTAAGAATTCACTCCCCTCACTGGCCTGACTGTCCATTTCCTCCTCCTCCAACTCCTCCAACTCCTCTTCTTCTGCCCATACACGCTGAACAGTGAAGGACTCAACAATGGTCCCCTCTTGTGTCTCGCCAACATTCTCCTCCTCTTCCTCCTCATCCTCCTCCTCCACCTCCACCTCCTCCGATATGCGCTGAGAAACAGACCTCAGGGTGCTTTGGCTATCAACAAGGGAATATTCTTCCCCCGTCTCTTGTGACGAGCGCAAAGCTTCCGACTTCATGCTGACCAGAGAGTTTTTCAACAGGCCAAGCAGCGGGATGGTGAGGCTGATGATGGCGGCATCGCCACTGACCATCTGTGTTGACTCCTCAAAGTTACTCAGCACCTGACAGATATCAGACATCCACGTCCACTCCTCATTGTAGACTTGAGGAAGCTGACTGACCTGACTACCAGTTCTGGTGGAAGTTGACATCTGGCAAAAAGAACAACTTTTCTCGCAAAAAATAAGCCCCTAACTAGATTTGTCAGCTGAAAAATAAAAAAGTTATGCATATGAAAAGATGGTGATGCTAAAATGAACAAGATTTTCTCCAAATTGGTTTTTATTCAGTACAATTGAATAAAATACACAAAACCCCCACATATTTGGTATCCCTGCGTCCGTAACAATCTGCATAATAAAACAGAATCGTTATTAGATCCGCAAAGTTAACCCCGTAAAAAACAAAACAAAAAAAAGCTCCAGAAAAAAGATCATTTTCAATTAATACCCTATAAAAATGCTCTAAAAAGGGATTTAAAAAATGTTATGCACTCTAAAATAAGCCCAATAAAAAGAACAATCCTTCTCGCAAAAAATAAGCCCTTAAACAGATTTGTGAGGCGAAAAATAAAAAAGTTATGCATATGAAAGACGGTGATGCTAAAATTAACAACATTTTTGCCAAATTACTTTTTATGCAGTAAAAATGGGAAAAAAATAAAAAATCTATATAAATGAGGTCTTTTTGTAATCGTGGCGACCCATAGAATAAAAATAATATACTATTTTTATGGTATGGTAAACAGCCAAAAAAAAAAACCCATAAAAATCTTCCTGAAAAGTGATGATTTTCATTTCCTCCACCAACAAAGAGTTAATAAAATCTCACCAATTAGCCTATAGATTCCCCCAAATTACGTACCAGAAAAGTGCATCTCATGTGGCAAAAGAAATAAGCCCCTATAGGTCCACATTAAAAAAAGAAAAAAATTATAGCCTGTACAATGTGACATAGCAAATCTGCTCTGGATGGCGCCTCCTTCCCTTCTATGCCCGGCCGTGCACCCACACAGCAGTCACCACCACATATTGGGGATCGGCACTCGGGAGAAATTGGGTAACAAACTTTGTGGAGCCTTTATTCATTTAATCCATTGTAAATGTTTAATTTTCCACCCAAAATGAGTGTATTGTGAAAAAATATTACAATTTGCAGACTGCACCTCCATTTTGTTTTAACCCCTATAAAACACGTAATGGGGTAATTTATGAGTCTAGCTATTATTTAGGCCTCTCAGTGTCAATTAAAAGTTGAGCAGGTCCATCTAAATGCGGGTTTTGGTGATTTTACAAAAAATGGGAAAAATGATACCTAAATTCTGAGCCTCATAACATTCTAGTAAAATATGTGGAATCTTAAAAAACCATGCCAACATAAAGCAGACACTTGGGAAATGTAAGTTATGAATTTATTTGGGAGCTATGACTATCTGCATCAAAAGTAGAGAATTTAGAACGTTGAAAATAAAGAATTTTTCAAAATTTTTGCCAAATTTAGTTTTTTTTCATAACTAAACACAAAAGATATCATCCAAATTTTTAAACTAATTTGAAGTACAATGTGTCACGAGAAAACAATCTCAAAATCCCCTGGATATCTCATAGCGTTCCAAAACTATAACCACTTATAGTGACACAGGTCAGATTTGAAGAATGGGGCCGCGTCCTTAAGGCCAAAATAGGCTGTGTCCCCTAGGGGTTAAAGAACCTCCACACTTCTGAAAATCTAGCCCTCGCCGCGGGAGCCCTCGCCACGGGAGCTTCACTAGTTGACAGTGGCGCTGATGCACCAGCTCTGGCCCTGCCTCTCCGTCTGGCCCCACCACTGCCTCTTCCAACCTGTTCTGGTCGAGGACTCTCCTCCGTCTCAGAAGCACTGTGTTCACCCGGCCTCTCAACCCAGCTTGGGTCTGTCACCTCATCATCCTCCGATCCCTCAGTCTGCTCCCCCCTCAGACTTCCTGCCCTGACAACAACTTCCCCACTGTCTGACAACCGTGTCTCCTCATCGTCGGACACCTCTTTACACACTTCCACTACGTCAAGAAGGTCATCATCACCCACAGACTGCGACCGGTGTAAAACCTGGGCATCGGAAAATTGCTCAGCAGCAACCGGACAAGTGGTTTGTGACTGTGGGAAGGGTCCAGAAAACAGTTCCTCAGAGTATGCCGGTTCAAATGGCAAATTTTCCTGGGAGGGGGCAGACTGGGGGGGAGGAGGCTGAGGTGCAGGAGCTGGAGGAGTGCCGATTTCGGTGACATGGGTGGACTGCGTGGAAGACTGACTGGTGGACAAATGGCTAGAAGCATTGTCAGCAATCCACGACATCACCTGTTCGCACTGTTCTGGCCTCAACAGTGCTCTACCACGAGTCCCAGTAACTTCAGACATGAACCTAGGGAGTGTAGCTCTGCGGCGTTCCCCTGCTCCCTCATCAGCAGGTGGTGTCTCACCCCGCCCAGGACCACGGCCTCTGACCCCTGCAGTAGATGGACGCCCACGTCCCCGCCCTCGTCCTCTACCCCTAGCCCTCGGGTTAAACATTTTGAAAATGAAAGTTATAACTTTAATTTTTTTTTAACTTTTTTTTGTGTTTTTTTGTGTTTTTTAGTTTTTAAAACCAAACGATGCTATCCTATTGCTATGGCTATTTCCTAGCCAAGTATGAAAGCACACTGCTATGCCAGATGAGATGACACTGAGTTACGAAAAAATAAACGTAAAATAAAAAGGAAATGGCAGACTGTGCCTAATTGAAATCCAACCCCTAATAAATTTTCCCACTTTGGTGTTTGAGGTGGATATGTGTGTCACTAAGAGCTAAACACAACGGTCGCAAGTCTCCCTGCTAATTCCTCACAATATGGTACTAGCTGCACTACTAGTGCCAGCAAGCCCAGCCACAAGCAAATAAAAAAAAAAATTATAACGTTATTGTAGCCCTAAGAAGGGCTGTTGGGTTCTTTGAGAATCACTCCTGCCTAACAGTAAGCTAATAGAACACCCTAACGCTTTCCCTGACCAGCAGCAGCTCTCTCCCTAGCGGCATCCAGAGACAGAATGATCCGAGCAGCGCGGCCAGCGGCTAGTCTATCCCAGGGTCACCTGATCTGGCCAGCCAACCACTGCTATCTACGTGTAAGGGTACCACGTCATGCTGGGTGGAGTGCAGAGTCTCCTGGCTTGTGATTGGCTCTGTTTCTGGCCGCCAAAAAGCAAAACGGCGGGAGCTGCCATTTTCTCGAGCGGGCGAAGTATTCGTCCGAGCAACGAGCAGTTTCAAGTACCCTAATGCTCCAACCAGCATCAAGCTCGGACGAGCATGTTCGCTCATCTCTAGTCCTAACCCAATACTGGCCATCCCGAAACAGAGAAAGAGGATTCGAGGGGAGGAACCAGACATAATGCCACCAGAAGAACGAGGGAAGAACCCAACAACCTTCAGCAACACATCACCTCAGCTCAGCGACTCCTACACATACTCACATAGTACTAATACTAGGGCTACACTAAGCCCCTCCCAGAGCACCGGAAACATCATACACATACTCACATAGTACTAATACTAGGGCTACACTAAGCCCCTCCCAGAGCACCGGATACATCATACACATACTCACATAGTACTAATACTAGGGCTGAACTAAGCCCCTCCCAGAGCACCAGATACATCATACACATACTCACATAGTACTAATACTAGGGCTACACTAAGCCCCTCCCAGAGCACCGGAAACATCATACACATACTCACATAGTACGAATACTAGGGCTACACTAAGCCCCTCCCAGAGCACCGGATACATCATACACATACTCACATAGTACTAATACTAGGGCTGCACTAAGCCCCTCCCAGAGCACCAGATACATCATACACATACTCACATAGTACTAATACTAGGGCTGCACTAAGCCCCTCCCAGAGCACCAGATACATCATACAAATACTCACATAGTACTAATACTAGGGCTACACTAAGCCCCTCCCAGAGCACCGGAAACATCATACACATACTCACATAGTACTAATACTAGGGCTACACTAAGCCCCTCCCAGAGCACCGGATACATCATACACATACTCACATAGTACTAATACTAGGGCTGCACTAAGCCCCTCCCAGAGCACCAGATACATCATACACATACTCACATAATACTGATGGATAAAGGGCTGCACTAAGCCCCTCCCAGAGCACCAGATACATCATACACATACTCACATAGTACTAATACTAGGGCTGCACTAAGCCCCTCCCAGAGCACCAGATACATCATACACATACTCACATAGTACTAATACTAGGGCTGCACTAAGCCCCTCCCAGAGCACCGGATACATCATACACATACTCACATAATACTAATACTAGGGCTGCACTAAGCCCCTCCCAGAGCACCGGATACATCATACACATACTCACATAGTACTAATACTAGGGCTACACTAAGCCCCTCCCAGAGCACCGGATACATCATACACATACTCACATAGTACTAATACTAGGGCTACACTAAGCCCCTCCCAGAGCACCGGAAACATCATACACATACACACATAGTACTAATACTAGGGCTACACTAAGCCCCTCCCAGAGCACCGGATACATCATACACATACTCACATAGTACTAATACTAGGGCTGCACTAAGCCCCTCCCAGAGCACCAGATACATCATACACATACTCACATAGTACTAATACTAGGGCTGCACTAAGCCCCTCCCAGAGCACCGGATACATCATACACATACTCACATAGTACTAATACTAGGGCTACACTAAGCCCCTCCCAGAGCACCAGATACATCATACACATACTCACATAATACTGATGGATAAAGGGCTGCACTAAGCCCCTCCCAGAGCACCAGATACATCATACACATACTCACATAGTACTAATACTAGGGCTGCACTAAGCCCCTCCCAGAGCACCAGATACATCATACACATACTCACATAGTACTAATACTAGGGCTACACTAAGCCCCTCCCAGAGCACCGGATACATCATACACATACTCACATAGTACTAATACTAGGGCTACACTAAGCCCCTCCCAGAGCACCGGATACATCATACACATACTCACATAGTACTAATACTAGGGCTGCGCTAAGCCCCTCCCAGAGCACCGGATACATCATACACATACTCACATAGTACTAATACTAGGGCTACACTAAGCCCCTCCAAGAGCACCGGATACATCATACACATACTCACATAGTACTAATACTAGGGCTGCACTAAGCCCCTCCCAGAGCACCGGATACATCATACACATACTCACATAGTACTAATACTAGGGCTACACTAAGCCCCTCCCAGAGCACCGGATACATCATACACATACTCACATAGTGCTAATACTAGGGCTGCACTAAGCCCCTCCCAGAGCACCGGATACATCATACACATACTCACATAGTACTAATACTAGGGCTACACTAAGCCCCTCCCAGAGCACCGGATACATCATACACATACTCACATAATACTAATACTAGGGCTACACTAAGCCCCTCCCAGAGCACCGGATACATCATACACATACTCACATAGTACTAATACTAGGGCTGCACTAAGCCCCTCCCAGAGCACCGGATACATCATACACATACTCACATAGTACTAATACTAGGGCTACACTAAGCCCCTCCCAGAGCACCGGATACATCATACACATACTCATATAGTACTAATACTAAGGCTGCACTAAGCCCCTCCCAGAGCACCGGATACATCATACACATACTCACATAATACTAATACTAGGGCTGCACTAAGCCCCTCCAAGAGCACCGGATACATCATACACATACTCACATAATACTAATACTAGGGCTACAATAAGCCCCTCCCAGAGCACCGGATACATCATACACATACTCACCTAGTACTAATACTAGGGCTACACTAAGCCCCTCCCAGAGCACCGGATACATCATACACATACTCACATAATACTAATACTAGGGCTGCACTAAGCCCCTCCCAGAGCACCGGATACATCATACACATACTCACATAGTACTAATACTAGGGCTGCACTAAGCCCCTCCCAGAGCACCGGATACATCATACACATACTCACATAGTACTAATACTAGGGCTACACTAAGCCCCTCCCAGAGCACCGGATACATCATACACATACTCACATAGTACTAATACTAGGGCTACACTAAGCCCCTCCCAGAGCACCGGATACATCATACACATACTCACATAGTACTAATACTAGGGCTGCACTAAGCCCCTCCCAGAGCACCGGATACATCATACACATACTCACATAATACTAATACTAGGGCTGCACTAAGCCCCTCCCAGAGCACCGGATACATCATACACATACTCACATAATACTAATACTAGGGCTGCACTAAGCTCCTCCCAGAGCACCGGATACATCATACACATACTCACATAATACTAATACTAGGGCTGCACTAAGCCCCTCCCAGAGCACCGGATACATCATACACATACTCACATAGTACTAATACTAGGGCTACACTAAGCCCCTCCCAGAGCACCGGATACATCATACACATACTCACATAATACTGATGGATAAAGGGCTGCACTAAGCCCCTCCCAGAGCACCAGATACATCATACACATACTCACATAGTACTAATACTAGGGCTACACTAAGCCCCTCCCAGAGCACCGGATACATCATACACATACTCACATAGTACTAATACTAGGGCTGCACTAAGCCCCTCCCAGAGCACCGGATACATCATACACATACTCACATAGTACTAATACTAGGGCTACACTAAGCCCCTCCCAGAGCACCGGATACATCATACACATACTCACATAGTACTAATACTAGGGCTGCACTAAGCCCCTCCCAGAGCACCGGATACATCATACACATACTCACATAGTACTAATACTAGGGCTACACTAAGCCCCTCCCAGAGCACCGGATACATCATACACATACTCACATAATACTAATACTAGGGCTGCACTAAGCCCCTCCCAGAGCACCAGATACATCATACACATACTCACATAGTACTAATACTAGGGCTACACTAAGCCCCTCCCAGAGCACCGGATACATCATACACATACTCACAAAGTACTAATACTAGGGCTACACTAAGCCCCTCCCAGAGCACCGGATACATCATACACATACTCACATAGTACTAATACTAGGGCTACACTAAGCCCCTCCCAGAGCACCGGATACATCATACACATACTCACATAGTACTAATACTACGGCTACACTAAGCCCCTCCCAGAGCACCGGATACATCATACACATACTCACATAGTACTAATACTAGGGCTGCACTAAGCCCCTCCCAGAGCACCGGATATATCATACACATACTCACATAATACTAATACTAGGGCTGCACTAAGCCCCTCCCAGAGCACCGGATACATCATACACATACTCACATAGTACTAATACTAGGGCTACACTAAGCCCCTCCCAGAGCACCGGATACATCATACACATACTCACATAGTACTAATACTAGGGCTACACTAAGCCCCTCCCAGAGGACCGGATACATCATACACATACTCACATAATACTAATACTAGGGCTGCACTAAGCCCCTCCAAGAGCACCGGATACATCATACACATACTCACATAGTACTAATACTAGGGCTGCACTAAGCCCCTCCCAGAGCACCGGATACATCATACACATACTCACATAGTACTAATACTAGGGCTACACTAAGCCCCTCCCAGAGCACCGGATACATCATACACATACTCACATAATACTAATACTAGGGCTGCACTAAGCCCCTCCCAGAGCACCGGATACATCATACACATACTCACATAATACTGATGGATAAATGGCTGCACTAAGCCCCTCCCAGAGCACCAGATACATCATACACATACTCACATAGTACTAATACTAGGGCTACACTAAGCCCCTCCCAAAGCACCGGATACATCATACACATACTCACATAGTACTAATACTAGGGCTGCACTAAGCCCCTCCCAGAGCACCGGATACATCATACACATACTCACATAGTACTAATACTAGGGCTACACTAAGCCCCTCCCAGAGCACCAGATACATCATACACATACTCACATAATACTGATGGATAAAGGGCTGCACTAAGCCCCTCCCAGAGCACCAGATACATCATACACATACTCACATAGTACTAATACTAGGGCTGCACTAAGCCCCTCCCAGAGCACCAGATACATCATACACATACTCACATAGTACTAATACTAGGGCTACACTAAGCCCCTCCCAGAGCACCGGATACATCATACACATACTCACATAGTACTAATACTAGGGCTACACTAAGCCCCTCCCAGAGCACCGGATACATCATACACATACTCACATAGTACTAATACTAGGGCTGCACTAAGCCCCTCCCAGAGCACCGGATACATCATACACATACTCACATAGTACTAATACTAGGGCTACACTAAGCCCCTCCCAGAGCACCGGATACATCATACACATACTCACATAGTACTAATACTAGGGCTACACTAAGCCCCTCCCAGAGCACCGGATACATCATACACATACTCACTGAGTACTAATACTAGGGCTACACTAAGCCCCTCCCAGAGCACCGGATACATCATACACATACTCACATAGTACTAATACTAGGGCTACACTAAGCCCCTCCCAGAGCACAAGATACATCATACACATACTCACATAGTACTAATACTAGGGCTGCACTAAGCCCCTCCCAGAGCACCGGATACATCATACACATACTCACTTAATACTAATACTAGGGCTGCACTAAGCCCCTCCCAGAGCACCGAATACATCATACACATACTCACATAGTACTAGTACTAGGGCTACACTAAGCCCCTCCCAGAGCACCGGATACATCATACACATACTCATATAGTACTAATACTAGGGCTACACTAAGCCCCTCCCAGAGCACCGGATACATCATACACATACTCACATAATACTAATACTAGGGCTGCACTAAGCCCCTCCCAGAGCACCGGATACATCATACACATACTCACATAATACTAATACTAGGGCTGCACTAAGCTCCTCCCAGAGCACCGGATACATCATACACATACTCACATAATACTAATACTAGGGCTGCACTAAGCCCCTCCCAGAGCACCGGATACATCATACACATACTCACATAGTACTAATACTAGGGCTACACTAAGCCCCTCCCAGAGCACCGGATACATCATACACATACTCACATAATACTAATACTAGGGCTGCACTAAGCCCCTCCCAGAGCACCAGATACATCATACACATACTCACATAGTACTAATACTAGGGCTACACTAAGCCCCTCCCAGAGCACCGGATACATCATACACATACTCACATAATACTAATACTAGGGCTACACTAAGCCCCTCCCAGAGCACCGGATACATAATACACATACCCACATAATACTGATGGATAAAGGGCTGCACTAAGCCCCTCCCAGAGCACCAGATACATCATACACATACTCACATAGTACTAATACTAGGGCTACACTAAGCCCCTCCCAGAGCACCGGATACATCATACACATACTCACATAATACTAATACTAGGGCTGCACTAAGCCCCTCCCAGAGCACCGGATACATCATACACATACTCACATAGTACTAATACTAGGGCTACACTAAGCCCCTCCCAGAGCACCGGATACATCATACACATACTCACATAGTACTAATACTAGGGCTACACTAAGCCCCTCCCAGAGCACCGGATACATCATACACATACTCACATAGTACTAATACTAGGGCTACACTAAGCCCCTCCCAGAGCACCGGATACATCATACACATACTCACATAATACTAATACTAGGGCTGCACTAAGCCCCTCCCAGAGCACCGGATACATCATACACATACTCACATAGTACTAATACTAGGGCTGCACTAAGCCCCTCCCAGAGCACCGGATACATCATACACATACTCACATAGTACTAATACTAGGGCTACACTAAGCCCCTCCCAGAGCACCGGATACATCATACACATACTCACATAATACTAATACTAGGGCTGCACTAAGCCCCTCCCAGAGCACCGGATACATCATACACATACTCACATAATACTAATACTAGGGCTGCACTAAGCCCCTCCCAGAGCACCGGATACATCATACACATACTCACATAGTACTAATACTAGGGCTACACTAAGCCCCTCCCAGAGCACCGGATACATCATACACATACTCACAGAGTACTAATACTAGGGCTGCACTAAGCCCCTCCCAGAGCACCGGATACATCATACACATACTCACATAATACTTATACTAGGGCTGCACTAAGCCCCTCCCAGAGCACCGGATACATCATACACATACTCACATAGTACTAATACTAGGGCTACACTAAGCCCCTCCCAGAGCACCGGATACATCATACACATACTCACATAGTACTAATACTAGGGCTACACTAAGCCCCTCCCAGAGCACCGGATACATCATACACATACTCACATAATACTAATACTAGGGCTACACTAAGCCCCTCCCAGAGCACCGGATACATCATACACATACTCACATAGTACTAATACTAGGGCTGCACTAAGCCCCTCCCAGAGCACCGGATACATCATACACATACTCACATAGTACTAATACTAGGGCTACACTAAGCCCTTCCCAGAGCACCGGATACATCATACACATACTCACATAATACTAATACTAGGGCTGCACTAAGCCCCTCCCAGAGCAACGGATACATCATACACATACTCACATAATACTGCTGGATAAAGGGCTGCACTAAGCCCCTCCCAGAGCACCAGATACATCATACACATACTCACATAGTACTAATACTAGGGCTACACTAAGCCCCTCCCAGAGCACCGGATACATCATACACATACTCACATAGTACTAATACTAGGGCTGCACTAAGCCCCTCCCAGAGCACCGGATACATCATACACATACGCACATAGTACTAATACTAGGGCTACACTAAGCCCCTCCCAGAGCACTGGATACATCATACACATACTCACATAGTACTAATACTAGGGCTACACTAAGCCCCTCCCAGAGCACCGGATACATCATACACATACTCACATAGTACTAATACTAGGGCTGCACTAAGCCCCTCCCAGAGCACCGGATACATCATACACATACTCACATAGTACTAATACTAGGGCTGTACTAAGCCCCTCCCAGAGCACCGGATACATCATACACATACTCACATAGTACTAATACTAGGGCTACACTAAGCCCCTCCCAGAGCACCGGATACATCATACACATACTCACATAGTACTAATACTAGGGCTGCACTAAGCCCCTCCCAGAGCACCAGATACATCATACACATACTCACATAGTACTAATACTAGGGCTACACTAAGCCCCTCCCAGAGCACCGGATACATCATACACATACTCACATAGTACTAATACTAGGGCTACACTAAGCCCCTCCCAGAGCACCGGATACATCATACACATACTCACATAATACTAATACTAGGGCTGCACTAAGCCCCTCCCAGAGCACCGGATACATCATACACATACTCACATAATACTAATACTAGGGCTGCACTAAGCCCCTCCCAGAGCACCGGATACATCATACACATACTCACATAGTACTAATACTAGGGCTACACTAAGCCCCTCCCAGAGCACCGGATACATCATAAACATACTCACATAGTACTAATACTAGGGCTGCACTAAGCCCCTCCCAGAGCACCGGATACATCATACACATACTCACATAGTACTAATACTAGGGCTGCACTAAGCCCCTCCCAGAGCACCGGATACATCATACACATACTCACATAGTACTAATACTAGGGCTACACTAAGCCCCTCCCAGAGCACCGGATACATCATACACATACTCACATAGTACTAATACTAGGGCTACACTAAGCCCCTCCCAGAGCACCGGATACATCATACACATACTCACATAGTACTAATACTAGGGCTACACTAAGCCCCTCCCAGAGCACCGGATACATCATACACATACTCACATAGTACTAATACTAGGGCTACACTAAGCCCCTCCCAGAGCACCGGATACATCATAAACATACTCACATAGTACTAATACTAGGGCTGCACTAAGCCCCTCCCAGAGCACCGGATACATCATACACATACTCACATAATACTAATACTAGGGCTGCACTAAGCCCCTCCCAGAGCACCGGATACATCATACACATACTCACATAATACTAATACTAGGGCTGCACTAAGCCCCTCCCAGAGCACCGGATACATCATACACATACTCACATAGTACTAATACTAGGGCTGCACTAAGCCCCTCCCAGAGCACCGGATACATCATACACATACTCACATAGTACTAATACTAGGGCTGCACTAAGCCCCTCCCAGAGCACCGGATACATCATACACATACTCACATAGTACTAATACTAGGGCTACACTAAGCCCCTCCCAGAGCACCGGATACATCATACACATACTCACATAGTACTAATACTAGGGCTACACTAAGCCCCTCCCAGAGCACCGGATACATCATACACATACTCACATAGTACTAATACTAGGGCTACACTAAGCCCCTCCCAGAGCACCGATACATCATAAACATAGGTTATCATAGAAAAATATATACGTAACCTCTGTCTCAAGAAAATCCTCCCTCCTACTTCTCCTCCTTTCTCCTCCCTCCACCTCTCTCTCCTACTCCTTTTCTCTCCTCCTCCTCTCTCTCCTCCTCTCTCCTACCTCCTCCTCCTCTCTCTCCTCCTCCCTCCTCCTCTCTCTCTCCTCCTCCTCCTCTCTACTCTCTCTCGCTACTCTCTTCTCCTCTCCCTCCTCCTCTCTTAACCTCCTCCCTCCTCCTCTCCCACTTCCTTTCCCTCCTCTCTCTCCTCCCCTCCTTCTCTTTCCTCCTTCTCTTTCCTCCTCTCTCTCCTCCTCCTCTCTTCTCCCTCCCCCTCCTCTCTCTCGCTCCTCTCTCCTCCTCCTCCCTCCTCCTTTCTCCTCCCTCCTCCTCTCTCCTCTCTCTCGCTACTCTCTCCTCCTCCTCCCTCCTTCTCTCTCCTCCCTCCACCTCCTCTCTGTCCTCCTTCTCCTCCTCTCTCCTCCTGTCTCTCTCCCTCCTCCTCCTCTGTACTCTCTCTCCTCCTCCTCTCTTATCCTCCTCCTCCTCCTTTCTCCTCCCTCCTCCTCTCTCTCCTCCTCCCTCCTCCTCTCTCCTCCTCCTCTCTCTCCTCTTCTCTCTCTCCTCCTCCTCCTCTCTCTCTCCTCCTCCTCCTCTCTCTCCTCCTCTCCCTCCTCCTCCTCCTCTCTCTACTCATCCTCTCTCTCCTCCTCCCTCCTCCTCTCTCTCCTCCTCCTCTCTCTCTCTCCTCCTCCTCTCTCTCCTCCTCCTCCTCTCTCTCCCTCCTTCTCCTCCTCTCTCTCCTCCTCCTCCTCTCCCTCCTTCTCCTCCTCTCTCTCCTCCTCTCCCTCCTCCTCCCTCTCCTCCTCCTCCTCTCTCTCCTCTCCCTCCTCCTCCCCTTCTCCTCCTCCTCCTCTCTCTCTCCTCCTCCTCCTCTCCCTCCTCCTCCTCTCTCTCCTCCTCTCCCCTCCCTCCTCCTCCTTCTGTCCCTCCTCCTCCTTCTCTCTCTCTCCTCCTTCTCCCTCTCTCCTCCTTATCTCTCTCTCCTCCTCCCTCTCTCTCTCCTCCTCCCCTCTCTCCTCCCTCTCTCTCCTCCTCTCTCTCTCTCTCCTCCTCCCTCTCTCTCTCCTCCTCCTCTCTCTCTCTCTCTCTCTCTCCTCCTCCTCCTCTCCCTCCTCCTCCTCTCTCTCCTCCTCCTCCTTCTCTCCTCCTCCAGCTCCTCTCTCACCTCCTCCTCCTCTCTCTCCTCTTCTTTCTCCTCCTCCTCCTCCCTCTCCTCCTCTCCCTCCTCCTCCTCCTCCTCTCTTCTCCTCCTCCCTCTCCTCCTCCTCTCTCTCCTCTTCTCTCTCCTCCTCCCTCTCCTCCTCCTCCTCTCCTCCTCTCTCTCCTCCTCTCCCTCCTCCTCCTCTTCTCTCCTCCTCCTCTCTCTCCTCCTCCCTCTCCTCCTCCCCTCTCTCTCCTCTCCCTCCTCCTCCCTCTCTCTCTCCTCCTCCCCTCTCTCCTCCCTCTCTCTCCTCCTCTCTCTCTCTCTCATCTCCCTCTCTCTCTCCTCCTCCTCTCTCTCTCTCTCTCTCTCTCCCTCCTCCTCCTCTCCCTCCCTCCTCCTCTCTCTCCTCCTCCTCCTTCTCTCCTCCTCCAGCTCCTCTCTCACCTCCTCCTCCTCTCTCTCCTCTTCTTTCTCCTCCTCCTCTCCCTCCTCCTCCTCCTCCTCTCTCTCCTCCTCCCTCTCCTCCTCCTCTCTCTCCTCTTCTCTCTCCTCCTCCCTCTCCTCTCTCTCTCCTCCTCTCCCTCCTCCTCCTCTATCTCCTCCTCCTCTCTCTCCTCCTCCCTCTCCTCTCCTCCTCTCTCTCTCTCTCTCTCTCTCCTCCTCCCTCTCCCTCCTCCTCCTCCTCTCTCTCCTCCTCCTCCTCTCTCTCCTCTCCTCCTCCTCCTCTCCCTCCTCCTCCTCCTCTCTTCTCCTCCTCCCTCTCTCTCCTCCTTATCTCTCTCCTCCTCCTCCCTCTCTCTCTCCTCCTTCTCTCTCTCTCCTCTCCTCCCTCCTCTCTACCTCCTCCTCTCTCCTCTCCCTCCCTCCTCCTCTCAATCCTCCTCCTCCTTCTCTCTCCTCCAGCTCCTCTCTCTTCCTCCTCCTCCTCCTCTCTCTCCTCCCTCCTCTCCCTCCTCCTCCTCTCTCTCCTCTTCTCTCTCCTCCTCCTCTCTCCCTCCTCCTCTCTCTCTCCTCCTCCTCCCTCCTCCTCCTCCTCCTCTCTCTCCTCCTCTCTCTCCTCCTCCTCTCCCTCCTCCTCCTCCTCTCTCCTCCAGCTCCTCTCTCTCCTCCTCCTCTCTCTCCTCCTCCTCCTCTCTCTCCTCTCTCCCTCCTCCTCTCCCCCTCCTCCTCTCCCCTCCTCCTCTCCCTTCTCCTCCTCCCCCTCCTCCTCCTCTCCCTCCTCCTCCTCTCCCTTCTCCTCCTCCCCCTCTTCCTCCTCCCCCTCCTCTCCCTTCTCCTCCTCCTCCTCTCTCTCCTCCTCCCTCTTCTCCTCCTCCTCTCTCTCCTCTCCTCCTCCTCCTCTCCCTTCTCCTCCTCCTCCTCTCCCTCCTCCTCCTCCTCTCCTCCTCCTCCTCCTCTCCCTCCTCCTCCTCCTCTCCCTTCTCCTCCTCCTCCTCTCTCTCCTCTTCTCTCTCCTCCTCCTCCTCTCCCTCCTCCTCCTCCTCTCCCTTCTCCTCCTCCCCCTCCTCCTCTCCCTTCTCGTCCTCCTCCTCTCTCTCCTCTTCTCTCTCCTCCTCCTCTCCCTCCTCCTCTCCCTTCTCCTCCTCCCCCTCCTCTCCCTTCTCCCCCTCTTCCTCCTCCTCTCCCTTCTCCTCCTCCTCTCCCTTCTCCTCCTCCTCCTCTCTCTCCTCCTCCCTCTCCTCCTCCTCTCTCTCCTCTCCCTCCTCCTCCTCTCTCTCCTCCTCCTCCTCTCCCTTCTCCTCCTCCTCCTCTCTCTCCTCCTCCTCTCTCTCCTCCTCCTCTCTTTCCCTCCTCCTCCTTCTCTCTTTCTCCTCCTCCCCCTCTCCCTTCTCCTCCTCTCCCTCTCTCTCCTCCTCCTCTCCCTCCTCCTCCTCTCCCTCCTCCTCCTCCTCTCCCTTCTCCTCCTCTCCCTCCTCCTCTCTCTCCTCCTCCTCCTCTCCCTTCCCCTCCTCCTCCTCTCTCTCCTCCTCCTCTCTCTCCTCCTCTCTTTCCCTCCTCCTCCTTCTCTCCCTCCTCCTCCTTCTCTCTTTCTCCTCTCTCCCTTCTCCTCCTCTCCCTCTCTCTCCTCCTCCTCTCCCTCCTCCTCCTCCATCTCCTCCTCCTCCCTCCTCCTCTCCCTCCTCCTCCTCCTCTCCCTTCTCCTCCTCTCCCTTCTCCTCCTCCTCCTCTCCCTCTCTCTCCCTCCTCCCCTCAGTTTCCTCACATAAAAGGCGGGAGTATGTCCGCACACAATGCGCGTCTGGTGGGCGGGGCCCGTGCAGGCCCCGCCCCTCCTCCTCCTCCCATTCTCTGTGTGGACGCGGCCGGGATGTGCGGACACTGAGGAGAAGCCCGGACCGGGCCGGCACCGGGTGAGTGGATCCCGGAGGCACCGGCACCGGGTACCGAGGCGCCAGAAGCGTTCACTACCGAGGGAAGATGGTGAAGGCTTTACCTCAACCCCGCGTACACCGCCATCACCATCACCCCCATCCTCCTCCCGTAGTCCTCACCATCACCCCCATCCTCCTCCCGTAGTCCTCACCATCACCCCATCCTCCTCCCGTAGTCCTCACCATCACCCCCATCCTCCTCCCGTAGTCCTCACCATCACCCCCATCCTCCTCCCGTAGTCCTCACCATCACCCCCATCCTCCTCCTCCTGTCACCCCCCTCATCATCCTTCTCCTCCTGTCACCCCCCCCTCCTCCTCCTCCTCCTGTCACCCCCCCCTCCTCCTCCTGTCACCCCCCCCTCCTCCTCCTGTCACCCCCCCCCTCCTCCTCCTGTCACCCCCCCCCTCCTCCTCCTGTCACCCCCCCCTCATCCTCCTGTCACCCCCCCTCATCCTCCTGTCACCCCCCCTCATCCTCCTGTCACCCCCCTCATCCTCCTGTCACCCCCCTCATCCTCCTGTCACCCCCCCTCATCCTCCTGTCACCCCCCCCTCATCCTCCTCCTGTCACCCCCCTCCTCCTCCTCCTCCTCCTCCTGTCACCCCTCCTCCTCCTCCTCCTCCTCCTGTCACCCCTCCTCCTCCTCCTCCTGTCACCCCTCCTCCTCCTCCTCCTGTCACCCCTCCTCCTCCTCCTCCTGTCACCCCTCCTCCTCCTCCTCCTGTCACCCCTCCTCCTCCTCCTCCTGTCACCCCTCCTCCTCCTCCTCCTCCTGTCACCCCTCCTCCTCCTCCTCCTGTCACCCCTCCTCCTCCTCCTCCTCCTCCTCCTGTCACCCCCCCCTCCTCCTCCTCCTCCTGTCACCCCCCCCTCCTCCTCCTGTCACCCCCCCTCCTCCTCCTGTCACCCCCCCTCATCCTCCTGTCACCCCCCCTCATCCTCCTGTCACCCCCCCCTCATCCCTCCTGTCACCCCCCCCCTCATCCTCCTGTCACCCCCCCTCATCCTCCTCCTGTCACCCCCCCTCCTCCTCCTCCTCCTCCTCCTGTCACCCCCCTCCTCCTCCTCCTCCTCCTGTCACCCCCCCTCCTCCTCCTCCTCCTGTCACCCCCCCTCCTCCTCCTCCTCCTGTCACCCCCCTCCTCCTCCTCCTCCTGTCACCCCTCCTCCTCCTCCTGTCACCCCCCCTCCTCCTCCTCCTCCTGTCACCCCTCCTCCTCCTCCTGTCACCCCCCCTCCTCCTCCTCCTCCTGTCACCCCTCCTCCTCCTCCTCCTCCTGTCACCCCTCCTCCTCCTCCCTGTCACCCCCCCTCCTCCTCCTCCTCCTCCTGTCACCCCCTCCTCCTCCTCCTGTCACCCCCCTCCTCCTTCTCCTCCTGTCACCCCCCTCCTCCTCCTCCTTCTCCTCCTGTCACCCCCCTCCTCCTCCTCCTGTCACCCCCCTCCTCCTCCTCCTGTCACCCCCCTCCTCCTCCTCCTGTCACCTCCCCTCCTCCTCCTCCTCCTCCTGTCACCTCCCCTCCTCCTCCTCTCCTCCTCCTGTCACCCATCCTCCTCCTCCTCCTCCTGTCACCCCTCCTCCTCCTCCTCCTCCTGTCACCCCTCCTCCTCCTCCTCCTCCTGTCACCCCTCCTCCTCCTCCTCCTCCTGTCACCCCTCCTCCTCCTCCTCCTCCTGTCACCCCCCCCTCCTCCTCCTCCTGTCACCCCCCTCCTCCTCCTGTCACCCCCCCTCCTCCTCCTCCTCCTCCTGTCACCCCCCTCACTCCTGTCACCCCCCCTCATCCTCCTGTCACCCCCCCTCATCCTCCTCCTGTCACCCCCCCTCATCCTCCTCCTCCTCCTCCTGTCACCCCTCCTCCTCCTCCTCCTCCTCCTGTCACCCCTCCTCCTCCTCCTCCTCCTCCTGTCACCCCTCCTCCTCCTCCTCCTGTCACCCCTCCTCCTCCTCCTCCTGTCACCCCTCCTCCTCCTCCTCCTGTCACCCCCCCTCCTCCTCCTCCTGTCACCCCCCCTCCTCCTCCTCCTGTCACCCCCCACATCCTCCTCCTCCTGTCACCCCCCCTCATCCTCCTCCTCCTGTCACCCCCCCTCATCCTCCTCCTGTCACCCCTCCTCCTCCTCCTCCTCCTGTCACCCCCCTCCTCCTCCTCCTGTCACCCCCCCTCCTCCTCCTCCTGTCACCCCCCCTCCTCCTCCTCCTCCTCCTGTCACCCCCCTCCTCCTCCTCCTCCTCCTCCTGTCACCCCCCTCCTCCTCCTCCTCCTCCTCCTCCTGTCACCCCCCTCCTCCTCCTCCTCCTCCTGTCACCCCCCCTCCTCCTCCTCTCCTCCTCCTGTCACCCCCCTCCTCCTCCTCCTCCTGTCACCCCCCCTCCTCCTCCTCCTCCTCCTGTCACCCCCCCTCCTCCTCCTCCTGTCACCCCCCTCCTCCTCCTCCTGTCACCCCCCCTCCTCCTCCTCCTCCTGTCACCCCTCCTCCTCCTCCTCCTCCTGTCACCCCCCTCCTCCTCCTCCTCCTCCTGTCACCCCTCCTCCTCCTCCTCCTCCTGTCACCCCCCCTCCTCCTCCTCCTCCTCCTGTCACCCCCCCTCCTCCTCCTCCTCCTCCTGTCACCCCCCCTCCTCCTCCTCCTCCTCCTGTCACCCCCCTCCTCCTCCTCCTGTCACCCCCCTCCTCCTCCTCCTCCTCCTCCTGTCACCCCCCTCCTCCTCCTCCTTCTCCTCCTCTCACCCCCCCTCCCTCCTCCTCCTTCTCCTCCTGTCACCCCTCCTCCTCCTCCTCCTCCTGTCACCCCTCCTCCTCCTCCTCCTCCTGTCACCCCCCCTCCTCCTCCTCCTGTCACCCCCCCTCCTCCTCCTCCTCCTGTCACCCCTCCTCCTCCTCCTCCTCCTGTCACCCCTCCTCCTCCTCCTGTCACCCCCCCTCCTCCTCCTCCTCCTCCTGTCACCCCCCCTCCTCCTCCTCCTGTCACCCCCCCTCCTCCTCCTCCTCCTGTCACCCCCCCTCCTCCTCCTCCTCCTGTCACCCCCCCTCCTCCTCCTCCTTCTCCTCCTGTCACCCCCCTCCTCCTCCTCCTCCTGTCACCCCTCCTCCTCCTCCTCCTCCTGTCACCCCCCCTCCTCCTCCTCCTCCTGTCACCCCTCCTCCTCCTCCTCCTCCTGTCACCCCTCCTCCTCCTCCTGTCACCCCCCCTCCTCCTCCTCCTCCTCCTGTCACCCCCCTCCTCCTCCTCCTGTCACCCCCCCTCCTCCTCCTCCTCCTCCTGTCACCCCCCTCCTCCTCCTCCTGTCACCCCCCCTCCTCCTCCTCCTCTCCTCCTGTCACCCCCCCCTCCTCCTCCTCCTTCTCCTCCTGTCACCCCCCCTCCTCCTCCTCCTTCTCCTCCTGTCACCCCTCCTCCTCCTCCTCCTCCTGTCACCCCTCCTCCTCCTCCTCCTGTCACCCCCCCTCCTCCTCCTCCTGTCACCCCCCCTCCTCCTCCTCCTCCTGTCACCCCTCCTCCTCCTCCTCCTCCTGTCACCCCTCCTCCTCCTCCTGTCACCCCCCCTCCTCCTCCTCCTCCTCCTGTCACCCCCCTCCTCCTCCTCCTGTCACCCCCCTCCTCCTCCTCCTCCTGTCACCCCCCCTCCTCCTCCTCCTCCTGTCACCCCCCCTCCTCCTCCTCCTTCTCCTCCTGTCACCCCCCCTCCTCCTCCTCCTTCTCCTCCTGTCACCCCCCCCTCCTCCTCCTCCTGTCACCTCCCCTCCTCCTCCTCCTCCTCCTCCTCCTCCTGTCACCCCTCCTCCTCCTCCTCCTCCTGTCACCCCTCCTCCTCCTCCTCCTCCTGTCACCCCTCCTCCTCCTCCTCCTCCTGTCACCCCCCCCTCCTCCTCCTCCTGTCACCCCCCCTCCTCCTCCTGTCACCCCCCTCCTCCTCCTCCTCCTCCTGTCACCCCCCTCCTCCTCCTCCTCTTCCTGTCACCCCCCCTCCTCCTCCTCCTCCTGTCACCCCCCTCCTCCTCCTCCTCCTCCTGTCACCCCCCCTCCTCCTCCTCCTTCTCCTCCTGTCACCCCCCTCCTCCTCCTCCTTCTCCTCCTGTCACCCCCCCTCCTCCTCCTCCTGTCACCTCCCCTCCTCCTCCTCCTCCTCCTGTCACCTCCCCTCCTCCTCCTCCTCCTCCTGTCACCTCCCCTCCTCCTCCTCCTCCTCCTGTCACCCCCCCTCCTCCTCCTCCTGTCACCCCTCCTCCTCCTCCTGTCACCCCCCCTCCTCCTCCTGTCACCCCCCCTCATCCTCCTCCTCCTGTCACCCCCCCTCATCCTCCCCTCCTGTCACCCCCCTCATCCTCCTCCTCCTGTCACCCCCCCTCATCCTCCTCCTCCTGTCACCCCCCCTCATCCTCCTCCTCCTGTCACCCCCCCTCATCCTCCTCCTCCTTTCACCCCCCCCTCATCCTCCTCCTCCTCCTCCTGTCACCCCCCCTCATCCTCCTCCTCCTGTCACCCCCCCTCATCCTCCTCCTCCTGTCACCCCCCCTCATCCTCCTCCTCCTGTCACCCCCCCCCTCATCCTCCTCCTCCTCCTCCTGTCACCCCCCCTCATCCTCCTCCTCCTCCTCCTGTCACCCCCCCTCATCCTCCTCCTCCTCCTTCTGTCACCCCCCCTCATCCTCCTCCTCCTCCTCCTGTCACCCCCCCTCATCCTCCTCCTCCTCCTCCTGTCACCCCCCCTCATCCTCCTCCTCCTCCTCCTGTCACCCCCCCTCATCCTCCTCCTCCTCCTCCTGTCACCCCCCCTCATCCTCCTCCTCCTCCTCCTGTCACCCCCCCTCATCCTCCTCCTCCTCCTCCTGTCACCCCCCCTCATCCTCCTCCTCCTCCTCCTGTCACCCCCCCTCATCCTCCTCCTCCTCCTCCTGTCACCCCCCTCATCCTCCTCCTCCTCCTCCTCCTGTTACCCCCCCTCATCCTCCTCCTCCTCCTCCTCCTCCTGTTACCCCCCTCATCCTCCTCCCTCCTCCTCCTCCTGTCACCCCCTCCTCCTCCTCCTGTCACCCCCCCTCCTCCTCCTCCTCCTGTCACCCCCCCTCCTCCTCCTCCTCCTGTCACCCCCCTCATCCTCCTCCTCCTGTCACCCCCCTCATCCTCCTCCTCCTCCTGTCACCCCCCCTCATCCTCCTCCTCCTCCTGTCACCCCCCTCATCCTCCTCCTCCTGTCACCCCCTCCTCCTCCTCCTCCTCCTCCTCCTCCTGTCACCCCCCCCCCTCCTCCTCCTCCTCCTCCTCCTGTCACCCCCCCCTCCTCCTCCTCCTCCTCCTCCTGTCACCCCCCCTCATCCTCCTCCTCCTCCTCCTCCTCCTCCTGTCACCCCCCCTCATCCTCCTCCTCCTCCTCCTGTCACCCCCCCTCATCCTCCTCCTCCTCCTCCTCCTCCTCCTCCTCCTCCTGTCACCCCCCCCTCCTCCTCCTCCTCCTCCTGTCACCCCCCCTCATCCTCCTCCTCCTCCTCCTCCTCCTCCTGTCACCCCCCCTCATCCTCCTCCTCCTCCTCCTCCTCCTGTCACCCCCCCTCATCCTC
>NW_027285212.1:72500-92819 GCF_040894005.1 Engystomops pustulosus | reverse complement strand
GCCGGCGGTGAGCCTTCCCCGGCCGGGGCAGACAGCTCCGACCGCATAATTTTTTCGACTTTTGCCGAGGCCAAAACCCCATGCACTTTTAAAGCCTGCCCGCAGCGCCGTCTCCTGTCAGACGTCCCCGCCGCCTGCGGTGGTCCTCGCCCGGCAGAGAGAAGCCGGAGTCGCCCTCTCTCCGGTTCTTTTTCACCATTCCGGAGCTCTTAAATCTGCCGTACTCCGAGTGACCGAGGACGCTTCCAGGAGGGCGGCAGCGAGAGGCAGAGTGCCACCGGTCGGGAAGCCGGTTCTCCCACACTTTGAAAATAATTCGCTTGTGCTGGTGGGATGGAGAGAGAGCGTGGCTTATGCGCCCTCTGCCCCGCGGTCCGCCCTGGCTAGCCTTACGCCGGTGGTTCGCCAGGCCACCGGCACCTTGTACGGCGGGGACGGCGTGGCTTATGCGCCCGTCAACCCACCTACTCGCCCCGGCTAGCCTTTTACCCGGAGGGCGCCACGCTCCGGGTAGCAGTGAGCGGCACGAGCCCAGTCATACCATGCCGCTCACCTCGCACCTTTTCCGGCCTCCGCCGCGGAGACCTCACGCTCTGTTCTGCGGAGAGCGATTTTGGGCAAAATCTACAAAGTCCCCGATGGTTAAGGACGTAGACTGTTGAGCGGGACCTACACACTCTTGTAGCCGAAGGGGCTCGCCATTTCCCGCAGAAAATGGATCACCTCCCGCAGAGGAACATGAAATGCCCCTTCCCGCGGGACCCGAAGGACCGCTCTGTCCGAGCAGGCCTCCAGGACCACGGCACGCAAAAGCGACTCAGTCCCGCTGGCATTACGGATCTGACTTAGTGCAAAAACCTGGCAGAGTCGACCAAAACTCCCCTTCTCTGACCGGTATTTTTGCTGCTTTTCTCTGCCGCCGAAGGTGCACTACGTGTCGGATCGCCCAAAATTTTTACCGGTCGTTTTGGTCTGCGGTTCTTCCGAGAGGTGCCCGCCTGACAGTTCTTTTTCAGCAGCCTCCGAAAGGGCATCCAGCGGGCAAGCCAGGGGTTGGCAGCCGCCGGCGGTGAGCCTTCCCCGGCCGGGGCAGACAGCTCCGACCGCATAATTTTTTCGAACTTCTCCGAGGTCAAAATCCCAGGCACTCCGACGGAAGGTCCGCCGCGCGTCTCCCGTCTGACGTCCCCGCCGCTCGCGGTGGTCCTCGCCCGGCACGGAGCTGCCGGATTCGCCCTCTTACCGGTTCTTTTTCACCTTTCCGGAGCTCTGATATCTGCCGCACACACAGTGACCGAGGACGCTTCCAGGAGGGCGGCAGCGAGAGGCAGAGTGCCACCGGGCGGGTCCTCGGTTCTCCCACACTTAGAAAATTTTTGCGCTTGTGCTGGTGCGAGGACGTAGGTCTTTCGACCGGGGCAAGCCTGGAGGGCGGTAGCCGGGATTGGCGCCCTATTCCCGGCTAGCTCTCGGAGGCTTCACCCGGTTGGAGGTTGGAGCTCCGACTTCCATGGGCATGTTCCTCACCGGGACCTACGACCAAGTGTGGCCGAGGGACAGTGACACATTCCCGGGTAGCCTGAGTGGCTGCTCCCGCTGAGCTACTTCCATGGGCACTATTCCTCCCCGGGACTTGCCGCCAAGTCTTGGACGGGGGACAGTGACACATTGCCGGGTAGCCTGAGTGGCTTCTCCCGCTGAGCTCTTACTTCCATGGGCATGTTCCTCACCGGGACATACTACCAAGTGTGGCCGGGTTTCGAGCTCCAAACTCGGCTTGCACTTGGTCGCTTGGGGGGTCCCCTCCGCTCCGGGAAGGGCGCCCTCCAGCGGGCAGACGAGGGTACTTCTAGTCTGCCCGAGCTCCATGGGGCCCCTCTCGCCCCTAGGCTCCCCGCCCAGGGTTCCAGGGTCCCGGATACAGCCACCCTGCCGAGTTCGGTATAGGGTACCGGGCCTGGCTGGAATCACGCCGGGATCGGTGAGACCTCCTCGGCCGCGGCTCAGCCTCCAAACTCCCTTTCGCGGTTCTCTTCCCTTCAACTTCCATGGGCATGTTCCACACCGGGACCTCCGACCAAGTGTGGCCGGGGAACAGTCACCCATGCCCGGGTAGCCTCAGCAAGTGCTCCCGCTGAGGTCAACTTGGAGGTTGGAGCTCCGACTTCCATGGGCACTGTTCCTCCCCGGGACCTGCCGCCAAGTCTGGCCGGGGGACAGTGACACATTCCCGGGTAGCTTGAGCGGCTTCTCCCGCTGAACTCTTACTTCCATGGGCATGTTCCTCATCAGGAACAAACGACCAAGTGTGGCCCAGGGACAGTGACACATTCCCGGGTAGCCTCAGCAGCTGCTCCCGCTGAGCTACTTCCATGAGCACTATTCCTCCCCGGGACCTGCCGCCAAGTCTGGCCGGGGGACAGTGACACATTCCCGGGTAGCCTCAGCAGCTGCTCCCGCTGAGCTACTTCCATGGGAACTATTCCTCCCCGGGACTTGCCGCCAAGTCTTGGCCGGGGGACAGTGACACATTCCCGGGTAGCCTGAGTGGCTGCTCCCGCTGAGCTCTTACTTCCATGGGCATGTTCCTCACCGGGACATACTACCAAGTGTGGCCGGGTTTCGAGCTCCAAACTCGGCTTGCACTTGGTCGCTTGGGGGGTCCCCTCCGCTCCGGGAAGGGCGCCCTCCAGCGGGCAGACGAGGGTACTTCTAGTCTGCCCGAGCTCCATGGGGCCCCTCTCGCCCCTAGGCTCCCCGCCCAGGGTTCCAGGGTCCCGGATACAGCCACCCTGTCGAGTTCGGTATAGGGTACCGGGCCTGGCTGGAATCACGCCGGGATCGGTGAGACCTCCTCGGCCGCGGCTCAGCCTCCAAACTCCCTTTCGCGGTTCTCTTCCCTTCAACTTCCATGGGCATGTTCCACACCGGGACCTCCGACCAAGTGTGGCCGGGGAACAGTCGCCCATGCCCGGGTAGCCTCAGCAAGTGCTCCCGCTGAGGTCAACTTGGAGGTTGGAGCTCCGACTTCCATGGGCACTGTTCCTCCCCGGGACCTGCCGCCAAGTCTGGCCGGGGGACAGTGACACATTCCCGGGTAGCTTGAGCGGCTTCTCCCGCTGAACTCTTACTTCCATGGGCATGTTCCTCATCAGGAACCAACGACCAAGTGTGGCCCAGGGACAGTGACACATTCCCGGGTAGCCTCAGCAGCTGCTCCCGCTGAGCTACTTCCATGAGCACTATTCCTCCCCGGGACCTGCCGCCAAGTCTGGCCGGGGGACAGTGACACATTCCCGGGTAGCCTCAGCAGCTGCTCCCGCTGAGCTACTTCCATGGGCACTATTCCTCCCCGGGACTTGCCGCCAAGTCTTGGCCGGGGGACAGTGACACATTGCCGGGTAGCCTGAGTGGCTGCTCCCGCTGAGCTCTTACTTCCATGGGCATGTTCCTCACCGGGACCAACTACCAAGTGTGGCCGGGTTTCGAGCTCCAAACTCGGCTTGCACTTGGTCGCTTGGGGGGTCCCCTCCGCTCCGGGAAGGGCGCCCTCCAGCGGGCAGACGAGGGTACTTCTAGTCTGCCCGAGCTCCATGGGGCCCCTCTCGCCCCTAGGCTCCCCGCCCAGGGTTCCAGGGTCCCGGATACAGCCACCCTGTCGAGTTCGGTATAGGGTACCGGGCCTGGCTGGAATCACGCCGGGATCGGTGAGACCTCCTCGGCCGCGGCTCAGCCTCCAAACTCCCTTTCGCGGTTCTCTTCCCTTCAACTTCCATGGGCATGTTCCACACCGGGACCTCCGACCAAGTGTGGCCGGGGAACAGTCGCCCATGCCCGGGTAGCCTCAGCAAGTGCTCCCGCTGAGGTCAACTTGGAGGTTGGAGCTCCGACTTCCATGGGCACTGTTCCTCCCCGGGACCTGCCGCCAAGTCTGGCCGGGGGACAGTGACACATTCCCGGGTAGCTTGAGCGGCTTCTCCCGCTGAACTCTTACTTCCATGGGCATGTTCCTCATCAGGAACCAACGACCAAGTGTGGCACAGGGACAGTGACACATTCCCGGGTAGCCTCAGCAGCCGCTCCCGCTGAGCTACTTCCATGAGCACTATTCCTCCCCGGGACCTGCCGCCAAGTCTGGCCGGGGGACAGTGACACATTCCCGGGTAGCCTCAGCAGCTGCTCCCGCTGAGCTACTTCCATGGGCACTATTCCTCCCCGGGACTTGCCGCCAAGTCTTGGCCGGGGGACAGTGACACATTGCCGGGTAGCCTGAGTGGCTGCTCCCGCTGAGCTCTTACTTCCATGGGCATGTTCCTCACCGGGACCAACTACCAAGTGTGGCCGGGTTTCGAGCTCCAAACTCGGCTTGCACTTGGTCGCTTGGGGGGTCCCCTCCGCTCCGGGAAGGGCGCCCTCCAGCGGGCAGACGAGGGTACTTCTAGTCTGCCCGAGCTCCATGGGGCCCCTCTCGCCCCTAGGCTCCCCGCCCAGGGTTCCAGGGTCCCGGATACAGCCACCCTGTCGAGTTCGGTATAGGGTACCGGGCCTGGCTGGAATCACGCCGGGATCGGTGAGACCTCCTCGGCCGCGGCTCAGCCTCCAAACTCCCTTTCGCGGTTCTCTTCCCTTCAACTTCCATGGGCATGTTCCACACCGGGACCTCCGACCAAGTGTGGCCGGGGAACAGTCGCCCATGCCCGGGTAGCCTCAGCAAGTGCTCCCGCTGAGGTCAACTTGGAGGTTGGAGCTCCGACTTCCATGGGCACTGTTCCTCCCCGGGACCTGCCGCCAAGTCTGGCCGGGGGACAGTGACACATTCCCGGGTAGCTTGAGCGGCTTCTCCCGCTGAACTCTTACTTCCATGGGCATGTTCCTCATCAGGAACCAACGACCAAGTGTGGCCCAGGGACAGTGACACATTCCCGGGTAGCCTCAGCAGCTGCTCCCGCTGAGCTACTTCCATGAGCACTATTCCTCCCCGGGACCTGCCGCCAAGTCTGGCCGGGGGACAGTGACACATTCCCGGGTAGCCTCAGCAGCTGCTCCCGCTGAGCTACTTCCATGGGCACTATTCCTCCCCGGGACTTGCCGCCAAGTCTTGGCCGGGGGACAGTGACACATTGCCGGGTAGCCTGAGTGGCTGCTCCCGCTGAGCTCTTACTTCCATGGGCATGTTCCTCACCGGGACCAACTACCAAGTGTGGCCGGGTTTCGAGCTCCAAACTCGGCTTGCACTTGGTCGCTTGGGGGGTCCCCTCCGCTCCGGGAAGGGCGCCCTCCAGCGGGCAGACGAGGGTACTTCTAGTCTGCCCGAGCTCCATGGGGCCCCTCTCGCCCCTAGGCTCCCCGCCCAGGGTTCCAGGGTCCCGGATACAGCCACCCTGTCGAGTTCGGTATAGGGTACCGGGCCTGGCTGGAATCACGCCGGGATCGGTGAGACCTCCTCGGCCGCGGCTCAGCCTCCAAACTCCCTTTCGCGGTTCTCTTCCCTTCAACTTCCATGGGCATGTTCCACACCGGGACCTCCGACCAAGTGTGGCCGGGGAACAGTCGCCCATGCCCGGGTAGCCTCAGCAAGTGCTCCCGCTGAGGTCAACTTGGAGGTTGGAGCTCCGACTTCCATGGGCACTGTTCCTCCCCGGGACCTGCCGCCAAGTCTGGCCGGGGGACAGTGACACATTCCCGGGTAGCTTGAGCGGCTTCTCCCGCTGAACTCTTACTTCCATGGGCATGTTCCTCATCAGGAACCAACGACCAAGTGTGGCACAGGGACAGTGACACATTCCCGGGTAGCCTCAGCAGCCGCTCCCGCTGAGCTACTTCCATGAGCACTATTCCTCCCCGGGACCTGCCGCCAAGTCTGGCCGGGGGACAGTGACACATTCCCGGGTAGCCTCAGCAGCTGCTCCCGCTGAGCTACTTCCATGGGCACTATTCCTCCCCGGGACTTGCCGCCAAGTCTTGGCCGGGGGACAGTGACACATTGCCGGGTAGCCTGAGTGGCTGCTCCCGCTGAGCTCTTACTTCCATGGGCATGTTCCTCACCGGGACCAACTACCAAGTGTGGCCGGGTTTCGAGCTCCAAACTCGGCTTGCACTTGGTCGCTTGGGGGGTCCCCTCCGCTCCGGGAAGGGCGCCCTCCAGCGGGCAGACGAGGGTACTTCTAGTCTGCCCGAGCTCCATGGGGCCCCTCTCGCCCCTAGGCTCCCCGCCCAGGGTTCCAGGGTCCCGGATACAGCCACCCTGTCGAGTTCGGTATAGGGTACCGGGCCTGGCTGGAATCACGCCGGGATCGGTGAGACCTCCTCGGCCGCGGCTCAGCCTCCAAACTCCCTTTCGCGGTTCTCTTCCCTTCAACTTCCATGGGCATGTTCCACACCGGGACCTCCGACCAAGTGTGGCCGGGGAACAGTCGCCCATGCCCGGGTAGCCTCAGCAAGTGCTCCCGCTGAGGTCAACTTGGAGGTTGGAGCTCCGACTTCCATGGGCACTGTTCCTCCCCGGGACCTGCCGCCAAGTCTGGCCGGGGGACAGTGACACATTCCCGGGTAGCTTGAGCGGCTTCTCCCGCTGAACTCTTACTTCCATGGGCATGTTCCTCATCAGGAACCAACGACCAAGTGTGGCCCAGGGACAGTGACACATTCCCGGGTAGCCTCAGCAGCTGCTCCCGCTGAGCTACTTCCATGAGCACTATTCCTCCCCGGGACCTGCCGCCAAGTCTGGCCGGGGGACAGTGACACATTCCCGGGTAGCCTGAGCGGCTGCTCCCGCTGGGCTACTTCCATGGGCACTATTCCTCCCCGGGACCTGCCGCCAAGTCTGGCCGGGGGACAGTGACACATTCCCGGGTAGCCTGAGTGGCTGCTCCCGCTGAGCTCTTACTTCCATGGGCATGTTCCTCACCGGGACATACTACCAAGTGTGGCCGGGTTTCGAGCTCCAAACTCGGCTTGCACTTGGTCGCTTGGGGGGTCCCCTCCGCTCCGGGAAGGGCGCCCTCCAGCGGGCAGACGAGGGTACTTCTAGTCTGCCCGAGCTCCATGGGGCCCCTCTCGCCCCTAGGCTCCCCGCCCAGGGTTCCAGGGTCCCGGATACAGCCACCCTGTCGAGTTCGGTATAGGGTACCGGGCCTGGCTGGAATCACGCCGGGATCGGTGAGACCTCCTCGGCCGCGGCTCAGCCTCCAAACTCCCTTTCGCGGTTCTCTTCCCTTCAACTTCCATGGGCATGTTCCACACCGGGACCTCCGACCAAGTGTGGCCGGGGAACAGTCGCCCATGCCCGGGTAGCCTCAGCAAGTGCTCCCGCTGAGGTCAACTTGGAGGTTGGAGCTCCGACTTCCATGGGCACTATTCCTCCCCGGGACCTGCCGCCAAGTCTGGCCGGGGGACAGTGACACATTCCCGGGTAGCCTGAGCGGCTTCTCCCGCTGAACTCTTACTTCCATGGGCATGTTCCTCATCAGGAACCAACGACCAAGTGTGGCCCAGGGACAGTGACACATTCCCGGGTAGCCTCAGCAGCTGCTCCCGCTGAGCTACTTCCATGAGCACTATTCCTCCCCGGGACCTGCCGCCAAGTCTGGCCGGGGGACAGTGACACATTCCCGGGTAGCCTGAGCGGCTGCTCCCGCTGGGCTACTTCCATGGGCACTATTCCTCCCCGGGACCTGCCGCCAAGTCTGGCCGGGGGACAGTGACACATTCCCGGGTAGCCTGAGTGGCTGCTCCCGCTGAGCTCTTACTTCCATGGGCATGTTCCTCACCGGGACATACTACCAAGTGTGGCCGGGTTTCGAGCTCCAAACTCGGCTTGCACTTGGTCGCTTGGGGGGTCCCCTCCGCTCCGGGAAGGGCGCCCTCCAGCGGGCAGACGAGGGTACTTCTAGTCTGCCCGAGCTCCATGGGGCCCCTCTCGCCCCTAGGCTCCCCGCCCAGGGTTCCAGGGTCCCGGATACAGCCACCCTGTCGAGTTCGGTATAGGGTACCGGGCCTGGCTGGAATCACGCCGGGATCGGTGAGACCTCCTCGGCCGCGGCTCAGCCTCCAAACTCCCTTTCGCGGTTCTCTTCCCTTCAACTTCCATGGGCATGTTCCACACCGGGACCTCCGACCAAGTGTGGCCGGGGAACAGTCACCCATGCCCGGGTAGCCTCAGCGGCTGCTCCCGCTGAGGTCAACTTGGAGGTTGGAGCTCCGACTTCCATGGGCACTATTCCTCCCCGGGACCTGCCGCCAAGTCTGGCCGGGGGACAGTGACACATTCCCGGGTAGCCTGAGCGGCTGCTCCCGCTGCACTCTTTAGTTCCATGGGCATGTTCCTCATCAGGAATCAACGACCAAGTGTGGCCGAGGGACAGTGACACATTCCCGGGTAGCCTGAGTGGCTGCTCCCGCTGAGCTACTTCCATGAGCACTATTCCTCCCCGGGACCTGCCGCCAAGTCTGGCCGGGGGACAGTGACACATTCCCGGGTAGCCTGAGTGGCTGCTCCCGCTGAGCTACTTCCATGGGAACTATTCCTCCCCGGGACTTGCCGCCAAGTCTTGGCCGGGGGACAGTGACACATTCCCGGGTAGCCTGAGTGGCTGCTCCCGCTGAGCTCTTACTTCCATGGGCATGTTCCTCACCGGGACATACTACCAAGTGTGGCCGGGTTTCGAGCTCCAAACTCGGCTTGCACTTGGTCGCTTGGGGGGTCCCCTCCGCTCCGGGAAGGGCGCCCTCCAGCGGGCAGACGAGGGTACTTCTAGTCTGCCCGAGCTCCATGGGGCCCCTCTCGCCCCTAGGCTCCCGGCCCAGGGTTCCAGGGTCGCGGATCCAGCCACCATGCGGAGTTCGGTTTGGGTACCGGGCCTGGCAGAAATCACGCCGGGATCGGTGAGCCCTCCTCGGCCGCGGCTTCGCGCAAAAACTCCCTTTCGCGGTTCTCTTCACTTCAACTTCCATGGACACGTTCCACACTTGGACCTACGACCAAGTGTGCCCGGGGAACAGTAACCCATGCCCGGGCAGCCTCAGCAAGTGCTCCCGCTGAGGTCAATTTGGAGGTTTGAGCTCCGACTTCCATGGCCATGTTCCTCACCGGGACCTACGACCAAGCGTGGCCGGGTTTCGAGCTCCAAACTCGGCTTGCACTTTGTGGCCAAGGGGGTCCCCTCCGCTCCGGGAAGGGCGCCCTCCAGCGGGCAGACGAGGTTACTTCTAGTCTGCCCGAGCTCCATGGGGCATTATTCCTCCCCGGGACTTGCCGCCAAGTCTGGCCGGGGGACAGTGACACTTGGCCGGGTAGGCGAAGTGGCTTCTCCCGCTGACTTGCCCCTTTGGAAGTAGGAGCTCTTACTTCCATGGGCATTATACCTCTCGAAGACTTAGAGCCAAGTGAGCTCCTACTTCCATGGGCATTATTCCTCCCCGGGACTTGCCGCCAAGTCTGGCCGGGGGACAGTGACACTTGGCCGGGTAGGCGAAGTGGCTTCTCCCGCTGACTTGCCCCTTTGGAAGTAGGAGCTCCTACTTCCATGGGCATTATTCCTCCCCGGGACTTGCCGCCAAGTCTGGCCGGGGGACAGTGACACTTGGCCGGGTAGGCGAAGTGGCTTCTCCCGCTGACTTGCCCCTTTGGAAGTAGGAGCTCCTACTTCCATGGGCATTATTCCTCCCCGGGACTTGCCGCCAAGTCTGGCCGGGGGACAGTGACACTTGGCCGGGTAGGCGAAGTGGCTTCTCCCGCTGACTTGCCCCTTTGGAAGTAGGAGCTCTTACTTCCATGGGCATTATACCTCTCGAAGACTTAGAGCCAAGTGAGCTCCTACTTCCATGGGCATTATTCCTCCCCGGGACTTGCCGCCAAGTCTGGCCGGGGGACAGTGACACTTGGCCGGGTAGGCGAAGTGGCTTCTCCCGCTGACTTGCCCCTTTGGAAGTAGGAGCTCCTACTTCCATGGGCATTATTCCTCCCCGGGACTTGCCGCCAAGTCTGGCCGGGGGACAGTGACACTTGGCCGGGTAGGCGAAGTGGCTTCTCCCGCTGACTTGCCCCTTTGGAAGTAGGAGCTCCTACTTCCATGGGCATTATTCCTCCCCGGGACTTCCCGCCAAGTCTGGCCGGGGGACAGTGACACTTGGCCGGGTAGGCGAAGTGGCTTCTCCCGCTGACTTGCCCCTTTGGAAGTAGGAGCTCTTACTTCCATGGGCATTATACCTCTCGAAGACTTAGAGCCAAGTGAGCTCCTACTTCCATGGGCATTATTCCTCCCCGGGACTTGCCGCCAAGTCTGGCCGGGGGACAGTGACACTTGGCCGGGTAGGCGAAGTGGCTTCTCCCGCTGACTTGCCCCTTTGGAAGTAGGAGCTCCTACTTCCATGGGCATTATTCCTCCCCGGGACTTGCCGCCAAGTCTGGCCGGGGGACAGTGACACTTGGCCGGGTAGGCGAAGTGGCTTCTCCCGCTGACTTGCCCCTTTGGAAGTAGGAGCTCCTACTTCCATGGGCATTATTCCTCCCCGGGACTTGCCGCCAAGTCTGGCCGGGGGACAGTGACACTTGGCCGGGTAGGCGAAGTGGCTTCTCCCGCTGACTTGCCCCTTTGGAAGTAGGAGCTCCTACTTCCATGGGCATTATTCCTCCCCGGGACTTGCCGCCAAGTCTGGCCGGGGGACAGTGACACTTGGCCGGGTAGGCGAAGTGGCTTCTCCCGCTGACTTGCCCCTTTGGAAGTAGGAGCTCTTACTTCCATGGGCATTATACCTCTCGAAGACTTAGAGCCAAGTGAGCTCCTACTTCCATGGGCATTATTCCTCCCCGGGACTTGCCGCCAAGTCTGGCCGGGGGACAGTGACACTTGGCCGGGTAGGCGAAGTGGCTTCTCCCGCTGACTTGCCCCTTTGGAAGTAGGAGCTCCTACTTCCATGGGCATTATTCCTCCCCGGGACTTGCCGCCAAGTCTGGCCGGGGGACAGTGACACTTGGCCGGGTAGGCGAAGTGGCTTCTCCCGCTGACTTGCCCCTTTGGAAGTAGGAGCTCCTACTTCCATGGGCATTATTCCTCCCCGGGACTTGCCGCCAAGTCTGGCCGGGGGACAGTGACACTTGGCCGGGTAGGCGAAGTGGCTTCTCCCGCTGACTTGCCCCTTTGGAAGTAGGAGCTCTTACTTCCATGGGCATTATACCTCTCGAAGACTTAGAGCCAAGTGAGCTCCTACTTCCATGGGCATTATTCCTCCCCGGGACCTACTGCCAAGTGTGGCCGGGGAACAGTGACTCTTGGCCGGATAGAACTAGTGGCTTCTCCCGCTGACTTGCCCCTTTGGAAGTAGGAGCTCCTACTTCCATGGGCATTATTCCTCCCCGGGACCTACTGCCAAGTGTGGCCGGGGAACAGTGACATGTGGCCGGATAGGCCAAGTGGCTTCTCCCGCTGACTTGCCCCTTTGGAAGTAGGAGCTCCTACTTCCATGGGCATTATTCCTCCCCGGGACCTACTGCCAAGTGTGGCCGGGGAACAGTGACTCTTGGCCGGTTAGGCCAAGTGGCTTCTCCCGCTGACTTGCCCCTTTGGAAGTAGGAGCTCCTACTTCCATGGGCATTATTCCTCCCCGGGACCTACTGCCAAGTGTGGCCGGGGAACAGTGACTCTTGGCCGGATAGGCCAAGTGGCTTCTCCCGCTGACTTGCCCCTTTGGAAGTAGGAGCTCCTACTTCCATGGGCATTATTCCTCCCCGGGACCTCCTGCCAAGTGTGGCCGGGGAACAGTGACTCTTGGCCGGATAGGCCAAGTGGCTTCTCCCGCTGACTTGCCCCTTTGGAAGTAGGAGCTCCTACTTCCATGGGCATTATTCCTCCCCGGGACTTGCCGCCAAGTCTGGCCGGGGGACAGTGACACTTGGCCGGGTAGGCGAAGTGGCTTCTCCCGCTGACTTGCCCCTTTGGAAGTAGGAGCTCTTACTTCCATGGGCATTATACCTCTCGAAGACTTAGAGCCAAGTGAGCTCCTACTTCCATGGGCATTATTCCTCCCCGGGACTTGCCGCCAAGTCTGGCCGGGGGACAGTGACACTTGGCCGGGTAGGCGAAGTGGCTTCTCCCGCTGACTTGCCCCTTCGGAAGTAGGAGCTCCTACTTCCATGGGCATTATTCCTCCCCGGGACTTGCCGCCAAGTCTGGCCGGGGGACAGTGACACTTGGCCGGGTAGGCGAAGTGGCTTCTCCCGCTGACTTGCCCCTTTGGAAGTAGGAGCTCTTACTTCCATGGGCATTATACCTCTCGAAGACTTAGAGCCAAGTGAGCTCCTACTTCCATGGGCATTATTCCTCCCCGGGACTTGCCGCCAAGTCTGGCCGGGGGACAGTGACACTTGGCCGGGTAGGCGAAGTGGCTTCTCCCGCTGACTTGCCCCTTTGGAAGTAGGAGCTCCTACTTCCATGGGCATTATTCCTCCCCGGGACCTACTGCCAAGTGTGGCCGGGGGACAGTGACTCTTGGCCGGATAGGCCAAGTGGCTTCTCCCGCTGACTTGCCCCTTTGGAAGTAGGAGCTCCTACTTCCATGGGCATTATTCCTCCCCGGGACCTACTGCCAAGTGTGGCCGGGGAACAGTGACTCTTGGCCGGGCAGGCCAAGTGGCTTCTCCCGCTGACTTGCCCCTTTGGAAGTAGGAGCTCCTACTTCCATGGGCATTATTCCTCCCCGGGACCTACTGCCAAGTGTGGCCGGGGAACAGTGACATGTGGCCGGATAGGCCAAGTGGCTTCTCCCGCTGACTTGCCCCTTTGGAAGTAGGAGCTCTTACTTCCATGGGCATTATTCCTCCCCGGGACCTACTGCCAAGTGTTGCCGGGGGACAGTGACATGTGGCCGGATAGCCCAAGTGGCTTCTCCCGCTGACTTGCCCCTTTGGAAGTAGGAGCTCCTACTTCCATGGGCATTATTCCTCCCCGGGACCTCCTGCCAAGTGTGGCCGGGGAACAGTGACTCTTGGCCGGATAGGCCAAGTGGCTTCTCCCGCTGACTTGCCCCTTTGGAAGTAGGAGCTCCTACTTCCATGGGCATTATTCCTCCCCGGGACCTACTGCCAAGTGTGGCCGGGGAACAGTGACTCTTGGCCGGATAGGCCAAGTGGCTTCTCCCGCTTACTTTCCCCTTTGGAAGTAGGAGCTCCTACTTCCATGGGCATTATTCCTCCCCGGGACCTACTGCCAAGTGTGGCCGGGGAACAGTGACTCTTGGCCGGATAGGCCAAGTGGCTTCTCCCGCTGACTTGACCCTTTGGAAGTAGGAGCTCCTACTTCCATGGGCATTATTCCTCCCCGGGACCTCCTGCCAAGTGTGGCCGGGGAACAGTGACTCTTGTTCGGATAGGCCAAGTGGCTTCTCCCGCTGACTTGCCCCTTTGGAAGTAGGAGCTCCTACTTCCATGGGCATTATTCCTCCCCGGGACCTACTGCCAAGTGTGGCCGGGGAACAGTGACTCTTGGCCGGATAGGCCAAGTGGCTTCTCCCGCTTACTTTCCCCTTTGGAAGTAGGAGCTCCTACTTCCATGGGCATTATTCCTCCCCGGGACCTACTGCCAAGTGTGGCCGGGGAACAGTGACTCTTGGCCGGATAGGCCAAGTGGCTTCTCCCGCTGACTTGACCCTTTGGAAGTAGGAGCTCCTACTTCCATGGGCATTATTCCTCCCCGGGACCTCCTGCCAAGTGTGGCCGGGGAACAGTGACTCTTGGCCGGATAGGCCAAGTTGCTTCTCCCGCTGACTTGCCCCTTTGGAAGTAGGAGCTCCTACTTCCATGGGCACTATACCTCTCGGGGACTTAGAGCCAAGTGTCTTCACCCTTTGGAGGTAGTAGCTCCTACTTCCATGGGCATTATTCCTCCCCGGGACCTCCTGCCAAGTGTGGCCGGGGAACAGTGACTCTTGTTCGGATAGGCCAAGTGGCTTCTCCCGCTGACTTGCCCCTTTGGAAGTAGGAGCTCCTACTTCCATGGGCATTATTCCTCCCCGGGACCTACTGCCAAGTGTGGCCGGGGAACAGTGACTCTTGGCCGGATAGGCCAAGTGGCTGCTCCCGCTGACTTGCCCCTTTGGAAGTAGGAGCTCTAACTTCCATGGGCATTATTCCTCCCCGGGACCTACTGCCAAGTGTGGCCGGGGGACAGTGACATGTGGCCGGTTAGGCCAAGTGGCTTCTCCCGCTGACTTGCCCCTTTGGAAGTAGGAGCTCTTACTTCCATGGGCATTATTCCTCCCCGGGACCTACTGCCAAGTGTGGCCGGGGGACAGTGACATGTGGCCGGATAGCCCAAGTGGCTTCTCCCGCTGACTTGCCCCTTTGGAAGTAGGAGCTCCTACTTCCATGGGCATTATTCCTCCCCGGGACCTACTGCCAAGTGTGGCCGGGGAACAGTGACTCTTGGCCGGATAGGCCAAGTGGCTTCTCCCGCTGACTTGCCCCTTTGGAAGTAGGAGCTCTTACTCCCATGGGCAGTATACCTCTCGGGGACTTAGAGCCAAGTGTCTTCACCCTTTGGAGGTGGTAGCTCCTACTTCCATGGGCATTATTCCTCCCCGGGACCTACTGCCAAGTGTTGCCGGGGAACAGTGACTCTTGGCCGGATAGAACTAGTGGCTTCTCCCGCTGACTTGCCCCTTTGGAAGTAGGAGCTCCTACTTCCATGGGCATTATTCCTCCCCGGGACCTACTGCCAAGTGTGGCCGGGGAACAGTGACTCTTGGCCGGATAGGCCAAGTGGCTTCTCCCGCTGACTTGCCCCTTTGGAAGTAGGAGCTCCTACTTCCATGGGCATTATTCCTCCCCGGGACCTACTGCCAAGTGTGGCCGGGGAACAGTGACTCTTGGCCGGATAGAACTAGTGGCTTCTTCCGCTGACTTGCCCCTTTGGAAGTAGGAGCTCCTACTTCCATGGGCATTATTCCTCCCCGGGACCTACAGCCAAGCTTGGCCGGGGGACAGTGACATGTGGCCGGATAGGCCAAGTGGCTTCTCCCGCTGACTTTCCCCTTTGGAAGTAGGAGCTCTTACTTCCATGGGCATTATTCCTCCCCGGGACCTACTGCCAAGTGTGGCCGGGGAACAGTGACTCTTGGCCGGATAGGCCAAGTGGCTTCTCCCGCTGACTTGCCCCTTTGGAGGTAGGAGCTCCTACTTCCATGGGCATTATTCCTCCCCGGGACCTACTGCCAAGTGTGGCCGGGGAACAGTGACTCTTGGCCGGGTAGGCCAAGTGGCTTCTCCCGCTGACTTGCCCCTTTGGAAGTAGGAGCTCCTACTTCCATGGGCATTATTCCTCCCCGGGACCTACTGCCAAGTGTGGCCGGGGAACAGTGACTCTTGGCCGGATAGGCCAAGTGGCTTCTCCCGCTGACTTGCCCCTTTGGAAGTAGGAGCTCCTACTTCCATGGGCATTATTCCTCCCCGGGACCTACTGCCAAGTGTGGCCGGGGAACAGTGACTCTTGGCCGGTTAGGCCAAGTGGCTTCTCCCGCTGACTTGCCCCTTTGGAAGTAGGAGCTCCTACTTCCATGGGCATTATTCCTCCCCGGGACCTACTGCCAAGTGTGGCCGGGGAACAGTGACTCTTGGCCGGTTAGGCCAAGTGGCTTCTCCCGCTGACTTGCCCCTTTGGAGGTAGTAGCTCCTACTTCCATGGGCATTATTCCTCCCCGGGACCTACTGCCAAGTGTGGCCGGGGAACAGTGACTCTTGGCCGTGTAGGCCAAGTGGCTTCTCCCGCTGACTTGCCCCTTTGGAAGTAGGAGCTCCTACTTCCATGGGCACTATTCCTCTCCGGGACCTACTGCCAAGTGTGGCCGGGGAACAGTGACTCTTGGCCGGATAGGCCAAGTGGCTTCTCCCGCTGACTTGCCCCTTTGGAAGTAGGAGCTCTTACTCCCATGGGCAGTATACCTCTCGGGGACTTAGAGCCAAGTGTCTTCACCCTTTGGAGGTGGTAGCTCCTACTTCCATGGGCATTATTCCTCCCCGGGACCTACTGCCAAGTGTGGCCGGGGAACAGTGACTCTTGGCCGGATAGAACTAGTGGCTTCTCCCGCTGACTTGCCCCTTTGGAAGTAGGAGCTCCTACTTCCATGGGCATTATTCCTCCCCGGGACCTATTGCCAAGTGTGGCCGGGGAACAGTGACTCTTGGCCGGATAGGCCAAGTGGCTTCTCCCGCTGACTTGCCCCTTTGGAAGTAGGAGCTCCTACTTCCATGGGCATTATTCCTCCCCGGGACCTACTGCCAAGTAAGGCCGGGGAACAGTGACTCTTGGCCGGATAGAACTAGTGGCTTCTTCCGCTGACTTGCCCCTTTGGAAGTAGGAGCTCCTACTTCCATGGGCATTATTCCTCCCCGGGACCTACAGCCAAGTGTGGCCGGGGGACAGTGACATGTGGCCGGATAGGCCAAGTGGCTTCTCCCGCTGACTTGCCCCTTTGGAGGTAGGAGCTCCTACTTCCATGGGCATTATTCCTCCCCGGGACCTACTGCCAAGTGTGGCCGGGGAACAGTGACTCTTGGCCGGGTAGGCCAAGTGGCTTCTCCCGCTGACTTGCCCCTTTGGAAGTAGGAGCTCCTACTTCCATGGGCATTATTCCTCCCCGGGACCTACTGCCAAGTGTGGCCGGGGAACAGTGACTCTTGGCCGGGTAGGCCAAGTGGCTTCTCCCGCTGACTTGCCCCTTTGGAAGTAGGAGCTCCTACTTCCATGGGCATTATTCCTCCCCGGGACCTACTGCCAAGTGTGGCCGGGGAACAGTGACTCTTGGCCGGATAGAACTAGTGGCTTCTTCCGCTGACTTGCCCCTTTGGAAGTAGGAGCTCCTACTTCCATGGGCATTATTCCTCCCCGGGACCTACAGCCAAGCTTGGCCGGGGGACAGTGACATGTGGCCGGATAGGCCAAGTGGCTTCTCCCGCTGACTTGCCCCTTTGGAAGTAGGAGCTCTTACTTCCATGGGCATTATTCCTCCCCGGGACCTACTGCCAAGTGTGGCCGGGGAACAGTGACTCTTGGCCGGATAGGCCAAGTGGCTTCTCCCGCTGACTTGCCCCTTTGGAGGTAGGAGCTCCTACTTCCATGGGCATTATTCCTCCCCGGGACCTACTGCCAAGTGTGGCCGGGGAACAGTGACTCTTGGCCGGGTAGGCCAAGTGGCTTCTCCCGCTGACTTGCCCCTTTGGAGGTAGGAGCTCCTACTTCCATGGGCATTATTCCTCCCCGGGACCTACTGCCAAGAGTGGCCGGGGAACAGTGACTCTTGGCCGGATAGGCCAAGTGGCTTCTCCCGCTGACTTGCCCCTTTGGAGGTAGTAGCTCCTACTTCCATGGGCATTATTCCTCCCCGGGACCTACTGCCAAGTGTGGCCGGGGAACAGTGACTCTTGGCCGTGTAGGCCAAGTGGCTTCTCCCGCTGACTTGCCCCTTTGGAAGTAGGAGCTCCTACTTCCATGGGCACTATTCCTCTCCGGGACCTACTGCCAAGTGTGGCCGGGGAACAGTGACTCTTGGCCGGATAGGCCAAGTGGCTTCTCCCGCTGACTTGCCCCTTTGGAAGTAGGAGCTCTTACTCCCATGGGCAGTATACCTCTCGGGGACTTAGAGCCAAGTGTCTTCACCCTTTGGAGGTGGTAGCTCCTACTTCCATGGGCATTATTCCTCCCCGGGACCTACTGCCAAGTGTGGCCGGGGAACAGTGACTCTTGGCCGGATAGAACTAGTGGCTTCTCCCGCTGACTTGCCCCTTTGGAAGTAGGAGCTCCTACTTCCATGGGCATTATTCCTCCCCGGGACCTATTGCCAAGTGTGGCCGGGGAACAGTGACTCTTGGCCGGATAGGCCAAGTGGCTTCTCCCGCTGACTTGCCCCTTTGGAAGTAGGAGCTCCTACTTCCATGGGCATTATTCCTCCCCGGGACCTACTGCCAAGTAAGGCCGGGGAACAGTGACTCTTGGCCGGATAGAACTAGTGGCTTCTTCCGCTGACTTGCCCCTTTGGAAGTAGGAGCTCCTACTTCCATGGGCATTATTCCTCCCCGGGACCTACAGCCAAGTGTGGCCGGGGGACAGTGACATGTGGCCGGATAGGCCAAGTGGCTTCTCCCGCTGACTTGCCCCTTTGGAAGTAGGAGCTCCTACTTCCTTGGGCATTATTCCTCCCCGGGACCTACTGCCAAGTGTGGCCGGGGAACAGTGACTCTTGGCCGGGTAGGCCAAGTGGCTTCTCCCGCTGACTTGCCCCTTTGGAAGTAGGAGCTCCTACTTCCATGGGCATTATTCCTCCCCGGGACCTACTGCCAAGTGTGGCCGGGGAACAGTGACTCTTGGCCGGGTAGGCCAAGTGGCTTCTCCCGCTGACTTGCCCCTTTGGAAGTAGGAGCTCTTACTCCCATGGGCAGTATACCTCTCGGGGACTTAGAGCCAAGTGTCTTCACCCTTTTTAGGTAGTAGCTCCTACTTCCATGGGCATTATTCCTCCCCGGGACCTACTGCCAAGTGTAGCCGGGGAACAGTGACTCTTGGCCGGATAGAACTAGTGGCTTCTCCCGCTGACTTGCCCCTTTGGAAGTAGGAGCTCCTACTTCCATGGGCATTATTCCTCCCCGGGACCTACTGCCAAGAGTGGCCGGGGAACAGTGACTCTTGGCCGGATAGGCCAAGTGGCTTCTCCCGCTGACTTGCCCCTTTGGAAGTAGGAGCTCCTACTTCCATGGGCATTATTCCTCCCCGGGACCTACTGCCAAGTAAGGCCGGGGAACAGTGACTCTTGGCCGGATAGAACTAGTGGCTTCTTCCGCTGACTTGCCCCTTTGGAAGTAGGAGCTCCTACTTCCATGGGCATTATTCCTCCCCGGGACCTACAGCCAAGCTTGGCCGGGGGACAGTGACATGTGGCCGGATAGGCCAAGTGGCTTCTCCCGCTGACTTGCCCCTTTGGAGGTAGGAGCTCTTACTTCCATGGGCATTATTCCTCTCCGGGACCTACAGCCAAGTGTGGCCGGGGAACAGTGAAACTTGGCCGGATAGGCCAAGTGGCTGCTCCCGCTGACTTGCCCCTTTGGAAGTAGGAGCTCCTACTTCCATGGGCATTATTCCTCCCCGGGACCTATAGCCAAGTGTGGCCGGGGGACAGTGACATGTGGCCGGATAGGCCGAGCGGCTTCTCCCGCTGACGTCATCGCTTTGGAAGTAGGAGCTCCTACTTCCATGGGCTTGTTCCTCCCCGGGACTTGCCGCCAAGTCTGGCCGGGGGACAGTGACATGTGGCCGGATAGGCCAACTGGCTGCTCCCGCTGAGCCCCTACTTCCATGGGCTTGTTCGTCCCCCGGGACTTGCCGCCAAGTCTGGCCGGGGAACAGTGACATGCCGCCGGATACGGCCGAGCGGCTGCTCCCGCTGACGTCATCGCTTTGGAAGTAGGAGCTCCTACTTCCATGGGCTTGTTCCTCCCCGGGACTTGCCGCCAAGTCTGGCCGGGGGACAGTGACATGTGGCCGGATAGGCCAACTGGCTGCTCCCGCTGAGCCCCTACTTCCATGGGCTTGTTCGTCCCCCGGGACTTGCCGCCAAGTCTGGCCGGGGAACAGTGACATGCCGCCGGATACGGCCGAGCGGCTGCTCCCGCTGACGTCATCGCTTTGGAAGTAGGAGCTCCTACTTCCATGGGCTTGTTCCTCCCCGGGACTTGCCGCCAAGTCTGGCCGGGGGACAGTGACATGTGGCCGGATAGGCCAACTGGCTGCTCCCGCTGAGCCCCTACTTCCATGGGCTTGTTCGTCCCCCGGGACTTGCCGCCAAGTCTGGCCGGGGAACAGTGACATGCCGCCGGATACGGCCGAGCGGCTGCTCCCGCTGACGTCATCGCTTTGGAAGTAGGAGCTCCTACTTCCATGGGCTTGTTCCTCCCCGGGACTTGCCGCCAAGTCTGGCCGGGGGACAGTGACATGTGGCCGGATAGGCCAACTGGCTGCTCCCGCTGAGCCCCTACTTCCATGGGCTTGTTCGTCCCCGGGACTTGCCGCCAAGTCTGGCCGGGGAACAGTGACATGCCGCCGGATACGGCCGAGCGGCTGCTCCCGCTGACGTCATCGCTTTGGAAGTCGGAGCTCCTACTTCCATGGGCTTGTTCCTCCCCGGGACTTGCCGCCAAGTCTGGCCGGGGGACAGTGACATGTGGCCGGATAGGCCAACTGGCTGCTCCCGCTGAGCCCCTACTTCCATGGGCTTGTTCGTCCCCGGGACTTGCCGCCAAGTCTGGCCGGGGAACAGTGACATGCCGCCGGATACGGCCGA
>NW_027285212.1:32500-62500 GCF_040894005.1 Engystomops pustulosus | reverse complement strand
GCCGCTGGCTTTCCCCACTCAGTTCAGCCAAGAAGTGGCGCTCGACTCTCACCTCCATCAGCACCTCCGAAGCTCGGACAGCTCCTGTAGGCTGCGCATAGAAGGAAAGCATTGGACGCTCAACTTCAGCACCTCGAGTGTCGGACGGCTCCACCACCACCTCTCCACACTGTTAAGCGAGAGAGACGATAGGAGCCGTCGCGACGTACCCATGCAGCGCCGCCCGCCAACGCAGAGAGGAGCGGAGGGGATCGGGCGCCAGGTCCGGGGGAAGGCTGGGAGGGAAGCTACGGCGCTGCTACCCAGCTTTCAACCCTGCGGGACCGGTGCTCCGCTCCTATCGCTCCGGCGAACAGGGTCCGCTACGCTTTCAACACCAGCGCCCGGCAGAGGGCTTGGAGAAGGCTCGCGCGGATCCTCGGTTCGGATCGCCTGGCTTCGCGGGAGCGGCCTTCGGCTAGGGCCGACGACGGCCGGACCGAGCAGATTTGGACCGGGGTGCGGGGCGAGTACCTGCCTCTCTCACGAAGGGAGTGTCACCGGTAAGAAGCCTCTTCCCACGTCTGCTTGCCGACTTACGCTCGCCCCGACGAGAGGCCCAACCGAAAGAGTGGAAAGGGGCAGAGATTTCCAGGGTCGCCCCACCAGGGATGCAATACCCCAGTGCAGACAGTCGGCCCTGCCCCGAACCTACTCGGTGGTTTGAAGGTTAACCTCTTGGGGAAAAGCAGCGATTCGCCTCGCGGTGCGTGCCTCCGCGGATCTAAACCCCCTCGATCGATGTGGGGCCAGAGGACCCCTTTTCCCCGTACGAAACTGTCAGCTCACCATGGGCTCGACGTCCGTGGGTCGGGGAGTTGAGCGCTTACGCGCGGCGGGACCTTATAACCTGCAGCGGCTGAGGAGCGAAGATTTCCAGGGTGGGCCCCCGGGGATGCCATACCCCGAGCAGCCTGTCGGCCCCGCTCCTAGCACGCTGGCAAGCAATGGAGTCTTCCCCGCGGCAGCCACCGCCCTCGCCCTAGCCTCGCCGTCGGTCGATGAAGAACGTCGTTCGCCCTCCTCTGGCTCGGGATTTGGAAACGGCCTGGCCTTCGCCTACTCCGTCGGGCAACTGCCTTCCGCCAGCCCCTTCCCTCGAATCCCCTTCTTCCATTTTAGACCCGATCAGGGGATTGGTCAGCCCAGCCCTGGGGTAAGAAGAGGGGTTGGGGTCGGTTCGGCTTCGGGTGCCCCGCTCGGCCAAAGTTTCCCCTCGCTTTGGAAGCACGCGAGGTCGCGGAGGGTGTCGGGGTTTTTTTTTCGGCTCCCTGGCTTCGCGGGAGCGGCCTTCGGCTAGGGCCGAGGCCGTCCGGCCCGCGCAGATTTGGACCGGGGTCCGGGGCGAGTACCTGCCTCTCTCACGAAGGGAGTGTCACCGGTAAGAAGCCTCTTCCCACGTCTGCTTGCCGACTTACGCTCGCCCCGACGAGAGGCCCAACCGAAAGAGTGGAAAGGGGCAGAGATTTCCAGGGTCGCCCCACCAGGGATGCAATACCCCAGTGCAGACTGTCGGCCCTGCCCCGAACCTACTCGGTGGTTTGAAGGTTAACCTCTTGGGGAAAAGCAGCGATTCGCCTCGCGGTGCGTGCCTCCGCGGATCTAAACCCCCTCGATCGATGTGGGGCCAGAGGACCCCTTTTCCCCGTACGAAACGGCCGGCTCACCATGGGCTCGACATCCGTGGGTCGGAGAGTTGAGCGCTTACGCGCGGCGGGACCTTATAACCTGCAGCGGCTGAGGAGCGAAGATTTCCAGGGTGGGCCCCCGGGGATGCCATACCCCGAGCAGCCAGTCGGCCCCGCTCCTAGCGCGCTGACGAGCAATGGAGTCTTCCCCGCGGCAGCCACCGCCCTCGCCTCGCCGTCGGTCGATGAAGAGCCGAGTTCGCCCTCCTCTGCTCGGGACTCGGAAACGGCCTGGCCTTCGCCTACTCCGTCGGGCAACTGCCTTCCGCCAGCCCCTTCCCTCGAATCCCCTTCTTCCATTTTAGACCCGATCAGGGGATTGGTCAGCCCAGCCCTGGGGTAGGAAGAGGGGTTGGGGTCGGTTCGGCTTCCGGTGCCCCCGCTCGGCCAAAGGTCCCCTCGCTTTGGAAGCAGAGGGTGCCGGGGTTATTTTCGGCTTGACGCCTAGTCCGGTCCCTGCCGGTTCCCGTGGAGGCCCGCGGTCAAAACCAGCTCCCCGGCTGTCGGAGCCGGAGCCCCGCAGCCCGAGCGGACGCACCGAGTCCCTCATGTAAGGGATAGCCGCCCCTACGGAACGGCCCGGACTGGGACCAGGCACCCCCAGGCGCCGAAGGGGTGGGTCGGCCGTGTTGCCGAAGCTTAGCCGGCGCTGATGACCGCAGCCCCTAACGATGCCCACAGGCGGGGGAGCCAAGGAGAGCACTAGGAAGACGTGGCGGGGTCGGACGGCTCAATTTCCAGGGTGGGACCCCGGGGGTTCAGTACCCCGGGCATCCGGTCGGTTTCGCCGGCGCGACCCCAAGCCTTCCACGGCCCCCTTCGTGGGTGCAGGGATACCGAGCAGGGTGCAGGCTTAGACGCCAATTCCCCAGAAGTTTTAGGGATAGGGTTTGTCCGGGCGCCACCGCAGCGACAACCTCGCAAGAAGCTCTCTTCCACAAAAGCACGGGCAACGTTCGTGTGCGAGTGTTGGTCTCCCATGGTCTACCGACTCCCCCGGGCGGCCCAAGCGTTACGCCCACGGCCGGGCCCTCGAGCAGGCGCACCCCTGGTGCCTCTCGTAAGGGAAGGCTACGGTCCTCAACCCCTCGTATGGCGGGGAGGGCGCATTTGAAACGCTAAAGGACGAGCCCTGTTCGGGACCTGGCGGGGATCCGCGGATTGGCGAGAGGGATGGGTCTGCCGTTGGTCAGAGGGGACGCACCCCTGGGACGCAGTTTGGCATTAGCGACCGATGGCCCATCTACGACCATGTACTCCGGGAGCGCCAAGGAGGACGCGGGTGGGCTTTGGGGGCAGACTCAATTTCCAGGGTCTGGGCGCCGGGGGTGCAATACCCTTAAGCGCTCATGTCGGTTTCGTCTGCCGCCCGCCTCTGGCCCGGCTCCTAGTGACGGGTGCTGTGAACGTGCGATCGTGCTTGCGGTTGAAGAGTTCAAAGGCTACCGCTGGGGATAACACGCCCGGGGAATTTAGAAACCCCCCCCTCCGCTACAATCTCTGCTTCTGCCGGACTCGGAGGGGAGCCGCCCCGGGGGCGACCGCTCCCTCTCCTCTTCCGCGGCGTGCCGCGCGCTTCGCCGTCAGCAGCGGAGCGAACCTTTTTCTCGGTCCGCAGCTCTTCAGGCGTAGGCGGGCAGCGCTAACAGGGTACACTGGGGACCACTCGACCGCAACCGCTCCTCCGACCGACGAGCATACCTACCGCGGATACGCCACGGTGGGTCTAAGCCTCGTCGCCGCCGCGAGGAGCAGGCGGGAGCCGTCCCTTTTCGTGCTGCGGAAATAAACCGTGGACACAGAGGTGTGTCTGCGCTCTCCGACCGGGCGGGGGGCGATTGGACTTGCCCGAGGGACACTAGGCGAGGCGCTGCCGCGGGAGCCGGAGCTCCGCGCTGGACGCTGCCGCCGCCGCCGCCGCCCCCCACCCACGGTACGGTGGAGTACGCCCGTTCCATACGCTTCGTAGCAAACCTCAGCCGAAGCAGAGAGTCCTACCGCTGTGGCAGGAGCGGGGCCGTGCGAGGACCACACTGGCACCGCGCTACACAACCTTAGGCAGAGGACGACAGCCGCTCACGGGGAGCGGGGGATTGATGCGCGACCAAGACTGAGGCTAAGGAACGCTTTACCATAAACCGGCCGGGGCCAATACCCCTGACCGAGCAAAGTGCCCTGCCCCGCCGGATCGCGCTGTGTCAGATCGATCAAAAGAGCGGAGAGCCGAGACTCTACCGCTGGGAGTTTGTGGAGAACGGCCTGGCTTGCGTCCCGTCCTCCCGCCCTCGACCTCACATGGCTAGCCTCACCCGCCGGGAGCCACCCCATTGGGGACCGTAGGGCGGAGAAGGGGTCTCCGCGTCCGGAATTTACTTGTGGAGAACGGCCTGGCTTACGTCCCGTCCTCCCGCCCTCGACCTCACATGGCTAGCCTCACCCGCCGGGCGCCACCCCATTGGGGACCGTAGGGCGGAGAAGGGGTCTCCGCGTCCGGAATTTACTTGTGGAGAACGGCCTGGCTTACGTCCCGTCCTCCCGCCCTCGACCTCACATGGCTAGCCTCACCCGCCGGGCGCCACCCCATTGGGGACCGTAGGGCGGAGAAGGGGTCTCCGCGTCCGGAATTTACTTGTGGAGAACGGCCTGGCTTACGTCCCGTCCTCCCGCCCTCGACCTCACACGGCTAGCCTCACCCGCCGGGCGCCACCCCATTGGGGACCGTAGGGCGGAGAAGGGGTCTCCGCGTCCGGAATTTACTTGTGGAGAACGGCCTGGCTTACGTCCCGTCCTCCCGCCCTCGACCTCACATGGCTAGCCTCACCCGCCGGGCGCCACCCCATTGGGGACCGTAGGGCGGAGAAGGGGTCTCCGCGTACGGAATTTCTTGTGGAGAACGGCCTGGCTTACGTCCCGTCCTCCCATGGCTAGCCTCACCCGCCGGGCGCCACCCCATTGGGGACCGTAGGGCGGAGAAGGGGTCTCCGCGTCCGGAATTTCTTGTGGAGAACGGCCTGGCTTACGTCCCGTCCTCCCGCCCTCGACCTCACATGGCTAGCCTACCCCGCCGGGCGCCGCTCCATTGGGGATACGGTACGGCAAAGCGCGACGCCGCACGATGCCAACACTTTGTGCAAAAACCTGGCAGAGTCGACCAAAACCTCGCTTCTTTGACCGGTATTTTTGATGCTTTTCTCTGCCGCCGAAGGTGCACTGAGGGTCGGATCGCCCAAAATTTTTACCGGTCGTTTTGGTCTGCGGTTCTTCCGAGAGGTGCCCGCCTGACAGTTCTTTTTCAGCAGCCTCCGAAAGGCCATCCAGCGGGCAAGCCAGGGGTTGGCAGCCGCCGGCGGTGAGCCTTCCCCGGCCGGGGCAGACGGCTCCGACCGCAAAATTTTTTCGACTTTCGCCGAGGCCAAAACCCCATGCACTTTTAAAGCCTGCCCGCAGCGCCGTCTCCTGTCAGACGTCCCTTGCCGCCTGCGGTGGTCCTCGCCCGGCAGAGAGAAGCCGGAGTCGCCCCCTCTCCGGTTCTTTTTCACCATTCCGGAGCTCTGAAATCTGCCGGACACCGAGTGACCGAGGACGCTTCCAGGAGGGCGGCAGCGAGAGGCAGAGTGCCACCGGTCGGGTCGCCGGTTCTCCCACACTTTGAAAATTTTTCGCTTGTTCTGGTGGGATGGAGAGAGAGCGTGGCTTATGCGCCCTCTGCCCCGCGGTACGCCCTCGGCTAGCCTTACGCCGGTGGTTCGCCAGGCCACCGGCACCTTGTACGGCGGGGACGGCGTGGCTTATGCGCCCGTCAACCCACCTACTCGCCCCGGCTAGCCTTTTACCCGGAGGGCGCCACGCTCCGGGTACCAGTGAGCGGCACGAACCCAGTCATACCATGCCGCTCACCTCGCGCCCTCTCCGGCCTCCGCCGCGGAGACCTCCCGCTAGGACCTGCGGGGGGCGATTTCTGCCAAAATCTACAAAGTCCCCGATGGTTAAGGACGTAGACTGTTGAGCGGGACCTACACACTCTTGTAGCCGATGGGGCTCGCCATTTCCCGCAGAAAATGGACCACCTCCCGCAGAGGAACATGAAATGCCCCTTCCCGCGGGACCCGAAGGACCGCTCTGTCCGAGCAGGCCTCCAGGACCACGGCACGCAAAAGCGACTCAGTCCCGCTGGCATTACGGATCTGACTTTGTGCAAAAACCAGGCAGAGTCGACCAAAACCTCCCTTCTTTGACCGGTGTTTTTGTTGCTTTTCTCTGCCGCCGAAGGTGCACTGAGGGTCGGATCGCCCAAAATTTTTACCGGTCGTTTTGGTCTGCGGTTCTTCCGAGAGGTGCCCGCCTGACAGTTCTTTTTCAGCAGCCTCCGAAAGGGCATCCAGCGGGCAAGCCAGGGGTTGGCAGCCGCCGGCGGTGAGCCTTCCCCGGCCGGGGCAGACAGCTCCGACCGCAAAATTTTTTCGACTTTCGCCGAGGCCAAAACCCCATGCACTTTTAAAGCCTGCCCGCAGCGCCGTCTCCTGGCAGACGTCCCTTGCCGCCTGCGGTGGTCCTCGCCCGGCAGAGAGAAGCCGGATTCGCCCTCTCACCGGTTCTTTTTCACCATTCCGGAGCTCTGAAATCTGCCGGACACCGAGTGACCGAGGACGCTTCCAGGAGGGCGGCAGCGAGAGGCAGAGTGCCACCGGTCGGGAAGCCGGTTCTCCCACACTTTGAAATTTTTTCGCTTGTGCTGGTGGGATGGAGAGAGAGCGTGGCTTATGCGCCCTCTGCCCCGCGGTACGCCCTGGCTAGCCTTGCGCCGGTGGTTCGCCAGGCCACCGGCACCTTGTACGGCGGGGACGGCGTTGCTTATGCGCCCGTCATCCCACCTACTCGCCCCGGCTAGCCTTTTACCCGGAGGGCGCCACGCTCCGGGTAACGGTGAGCGGCACGAACCCAGTCATACCATGCCGCTCACCTCGCACCTTTTCCGGCCTCCGCCGCGGAGACCTCCCGCTAGGACATGCGGGGGGCGATCTTGACCAAAATCTACAAAGTCCCCGATGGTTAAGGACGTAGACTGTTGAGCGGGACCTACACACTCTTGCAGCCGAAGGGGCTCGCCATTTCCCGCAGAAAATGGACCACCTCCCGCAGAGGAACATGAAATGCCCCTTCCCGCGGGACCCGATGGACCACTCTGTCCGAGCAGGCTTCCAAGACCACGGCACGCAAGAGCGACTCAGTCCCGCTGTCATTACGGATCTGACTTAGTGCAAAAACCTGGCAGAGTCGACCAAAACTCCCCTTCTCTGACCGGTATTTTTGTTGCTTTTCTCTGCCGCCGAAGGTGCACTGAGGGTCGGATCGCCCAAAATTTTTACCGGTCGTTTTGGTCTGCGGTTCTTCCGAGAGGTGCCCGCCTGACAGTTCTTTTTCAGCAGCCTCCGAAAGGCCATCCAGCGGGCAAGCCAGGGGTTGGCAGCCGCCGGCGGTGAGCCTTCCCCGGCCAGGGCAGACAGCTCCGACCGCATAATTTTTTCGACTTTCGCCGAGGCCAAAACCCCATGCACTTTTAAAGCCTGCCCGCAGCGCCGTCTCCTGTCAGACGTCCCCGCCGCCTGCGGTGGTCCTCGCCCGGCAGAGAGAAGCCGGAGTCGCCCTCTCTCCGGTTCTTTTTCACCATTCCGGAGCTCTTAAATCTGCCGTACTCCGAGTGACCGAGGACGCTTCCAGGAGGGCGGCAGCGAGAGGCAGAGTGCCACCGGTCGGGAAGCCGGTTCTCCCACACTTTGAAAATTTTTCGCTTGTGCTGGTGGGATGGAGAGAGAGCGTGGCTTATGCGCCCTCTGCCCCGCGGTACGCCCTTGGCTAGCCTTACGCCGGTGGTTCGCCAGGCCACCGGCACCTTGTACGGCGGGGACGGCGTGGCTTATGCGCCCGTCAACCCACCTACTCGCCCCGGCTAGCCTTTTACCCGGAGGGCGCCACGCTCCGGGTAGCAGTGAGCGGCACGAGCCCAGTCATACCATGCCGCTCACCTCGCACCTTTTCCGGCCTCCGCCGCGGAGACCTCCCGCTAGGACATGCGGGGGGCGATCTTGACCAAAATCTACAAAGTCCCCGATGGTTAAGGACGTAGACTGTTGAGCGGGACCTACACACTCTTGCAGCCGAAGGGGCTCGCCATTTCCCGCAGAAAATGGACCACCTCCCGCAGAGGAACATGAAATGCCCCTTCCCGCGGGACCCGAAGGACCACTCTGTCCGAGCAGGCCTCCAGGACCACGGCACGCAAGAGCGACTCAGTCCCGCTGGCATTACGGATCTGACTTAGTGCAAAAACCTGGCAGAGTCGACCAAAACTCCCCTTCTCTGACCGGTATTTTTGTTGCTTTTCTCTGCCGCCGAAGGTGCACTACGGGTCGGATCGCCCAAAATTTTTACCGGTCGTTTTGGTCTGCGGTTCTTCCGAGAGGTGCCCGCCTGACAGTTCTTTTTCAGCAGCCTCCGAAAGGCCATCCAGCGGGCAAGCCAGGGGTTGGCAGCCGCCGGCGGTGAGCCTTCCCCGGCCGGGGCAGACAGCTCCGACCGCATAATTTTTTCGACTTTCGCCGAGGCCAAAAGCCCAGGCACTTAGAAAGCCTGCCGCGGCGCCGCCTCCTGTCAGAGGTCCCCGCCGCCTGCGGTGGTCCTCGCCCGGCAGGGAGAAGCCGGAGTCGCCCTCTCTCCGGTTCTTTTTCACCATTCCGGAGCTCTTAAATCTGCCGTACTCCGAGTGACCGAGGACGCTTCCAGGAGGGCGGCAGCGAGAGGCAGAGTGCCACCGGTCGGGAAGCCGGTTCTCCCACACTTTGAAAATTTTTCGCTTGTGCTGGTGGGATGGAGAGAGAGCGTGGCTTATGCGCCCTCTGCCCCGCGGTACGCCCTTGGCTAGCCTTACGCCGGTGGTTCGCCAGGCCACCGGCACCTTGTACGGCGGGGACGGCGTTGCTTATGCGCCCGTCATCCCACCTACTCGCCCCGGCTAGCCTTGTACCCGGAGGGCGCCACGCTCCGGGTAGCAGTGAGCGGCACGAGCCCAGTCATACCATGCCGCTCACCTCGCACCTTTTCCGGCCTCCGCCGCGGAGACCTCACGCTCTGTTCTGCGGAGAGCGATTTTGGGCAAAATCTACAAAGTCCCCGATGGTTAAGGACGTAGACTGTTGAGCGGGACCTACACACTCTTGTAGCCGATGGGGCTCGCCATTTCCCGCAGAAAATGGACCACCTCCCGCAGAGGAACATGAAATGCCCCTTCCCGCGGGACCCGAAGGACCACTCTGTCCGAGCAGGCTTCCAGGACCACGGCACGCAAGAGCGACTCAGTCCCGCTGGCATTACGGATCTGACTTAGTGCAAAAACCTGGCAGAGTCGACCAAAACTCCCCTTCTCTGACCGGTATTTTTGTTGCTTTTCTCTGCCGCCGAAGGTGCACTACGGGTCGGATCGCCCAAAATTTTTACCGGTCGTTTTGGTCTGCGGTTCTTCCGAGAGGTGCCCGCCTGACAGTTCTTTTTCAGAAGCCTCCGAAAGGGCATCCAGCGGGCAAGCCAGGGGTTGGCAGCCGCCGGCGGTGAGCCTTCCCCGGCCGGGGCAGACAGCTCCGACCGCATAATTTTTTCGACTTTTGCCGAGGCCAAAACCCCATGCACTTTTAAAGCCTGCCCGCAGCGCCGTCTCCTGTCAGACGTCCCCGCCGCCTGCGGTGGTCCTCGCCCGGCAGAGAGAAGCCGGAGTCGCCCTCTCTCCGGTTCTTTTTCACCATTCCGGAGCTCTTAAATCTGCCGTACTCCGAGTGACCGAGGACGCTTCCAGGAGGGCGGCAGCGAGAGGCAGAGTGCCACCGGTCGGGAAGCCGGTTCTCCCACACTTTGAAAATAATTCGCTTGTGCTGGTGGGATGGAGAGAGAGCGTGGCTTATGCGCCCTCTGCCCCGCGGTCCGCCCTGGCTAGCCTTACGCCGGTGGTTCGCCAGGCCACCGGCACCTTGTACGGCGGGGACGGCGTGGCTTATGCGCCCGTCAACCCACCTACTCGCCCCGGCTAGCCTTTTACCCGGAGGGCGCCACGCTCCGGGTAGCAGTGAGCGGCACGAGCCCAGTCATACCATGCCGCTCACCTCGCACCTTTTCCGGCCTCCGCCGCGGAGACCTCACGCTCTGTTCTGCGGAGAGCGATTTTGGGCAAAATCTACAAAGTCCCCGATGGTTAAGGACGTAGACTGTTGAGCGGGACCTACACACTCTTGTAGCCGAAGGGGCTCGCCATTTCCCGCAGAAAATGGATCACCTCCCGCAGAGGAACATGAAATGCCCCTTCCCGCGGGACCCGAAGGACCGCTCTGTCCGAGCAGGCCTCCAGGACCACGGCACGCAAAAGCGACTCAGTCCCGCTGGCATTACGGATCTGACTTAGTGCAAAAACCTGGCAGAGTCGACCAAAACTCCCCTTCTCTGACCGGTATTTTTGCTGCTTTTCTCTGCCGCCGAAGGTGCACTACGTGTCGGATCGCCCAAAATTTTTACCGGTCGTTTTGGTCTGCGGTTCTTCCGAGAGGTGCCCGCCTGACAGTTCTTTTTCAGCAGCCTCCGAAAGGGCATCCAGCGGGCAAGCCAGGGGTTGGCAGCCGCCGGCGGTGAGCCTTCCCCGGCCGGGGCAGACAGCTCCGACCGCATAATTTTTTCGAACTTCTCCGAGGTCAAAATCCCAGGCACTCCGACGGAAGGTCCGCCGCGCGTCTCCCGTCTGACGTCCCCGCCGCTCGCGGTGGTCCTCGCCCGGCACGGAGCTGCCGGATTCGCCCTCTTACCGGTTCTTTTTCACCTTTCCGGAGCTCTGATATCTGCCGCACACACAGTGACCGAGGACGCTTCCAGGAGGGCGGCAGCGAGAGGCAGAGTGCCACCGGGCGGGTCCTCGGTTCTCCCACACTTAGAAAATTTTTGCGCTTGTGCTGGTGCGAGGACGTAGGTCTTTCGACCGGGGCAAGCCTGGAGGGCGGTAGCCGGGATTGGCGCCCTATTCCCGGCTAGCTCTCGGAGGCTTCACCCGGTTGGAGGTTGGAGCTCCGACTTCCATGGGCATGTTCCTCACCGGGACCTACGACCAAGTGTGGCCGAGGGACAGTGACACATTCCCGGGTAGCCTGAGTGGCTGCTCCCGCTGAGCTACTTCCATGGGCACTATTCCTCCCCGGGACTTGCCGCCAAGTCTTGGACGGGGGACAGTGACACATTGCCGGGTAGCCTGAGTGGCTTCTCCCGCTGAGCTCTTACTTCCATGGGCATGTTCCTCACCGGGACATACTACCAAGTGTGGCCGGGTTTCGAGCTCCAAACTCGGCTTGCACTTGGTCGCTTGGGGGGTCCCCTCCGCTCCGGGAAGGGCGCCCTCCAGCGGGCAGACGAGGGTACTTCTAGTCTGCCCGAGCTCCATGGGGCCCCTCTCGCCCCTAGGCTCCCCGCCCAGGGTTCCAGGGTCCCGGATACAGCCACCCTGCCGAGTTCGGTATAGGGTACCGGGCCTGGCTGGAATCACGCCGGGATCGGTGAGACCTCCTCGGCCGCGGCTCAGCCTCCAAACTCCCTTTCGCGGTTCTCTTCCCTTCAACTTCCATGGGCATGTTCCACACCGGGACCTCCGACCAAGTGTGGCCGGGGAACAGTCACCCATGCCCGGGTAGCCTCAGCAAGTGCTCCCGCTGAGGTCAACTTGGAGGTTGGAGCTCCGACTTCCATGGGCACTGTTCCTCCCCGGGACCTGCCGCCAAGTCTGGCCGGGGGACAGTGACACATTCCCGGGTAGCTTGAGCGGCTTCTCCCGCTGAACTCTTACTTCCATGGGCATGTTCCTCATCAGGAACAAACGACCAAGTGTGGCCCAGGGACAGTGACACATTCCCGGGTAGCCTCAGCAGCTGCTCCCGCTGAGCTACTTCCATGAGCACTATTCCTCCCCGGGACCTGCCGCCAAGTCTGGCCGGGGGACAGTGACACATTCCCGGGTAGCCTCAGCAGCTGCTCCCGCTGAGCTACTTCCATGGGAACTATTCCTCCCCGGGACTTGCCGCCAAGTCTTGGCCGGGGGACAGTGACACATTCCCGGGTAGCCTGAGTGGCTGCTCCCGCTGAGCTCTTACTTCCATGGGCATGTTCCTCACCGGGACATACTACCAAGTGTGGCCGGGTTTCGAGCTCCAAACTCGGCTTGCACTTGGTCGCTTGGGGGGTCCCCTCCGCTCCGGGAAGGGCGCCCTCCAGCGGGCAGACGAGGGTACTTCTAGTCTGCCCGAGCTCCATGGGGCCCCTCTCGCCCCTAGGCTCCCCGCCCAGGGTTCCAGGGTCCCGGATACAGCCACCCTGTCGAGTTCGGTATAGGGTACCGGGCCTGGCTGGAATCACGCCGGGATCGGTGAGACCTCCTCGGCCGCGGCTCAGCCTCCAAACTCCCTTTCGCGGTTCTCTTCCCTTCAACTTCCATGGGCATGTTCCACACCGGGACCTCCGACCAAGTGTGGCCGGGGAACAGTCGCCCATGCCCGGGTAGCCTCAGCAAGTGCTCCCGCTGAGGTCAACTTGGAGGTTGGAGCTCCGACTTCCATGGGCACTGTTCCTCCCCGGGACCTGCCGCCAAGTCTGGCCGGGGGACAGTGACACATTCCCGGGTAGCTTGAGCGGCTTCTCCCGCTGAACTCTTACTTCCATGGGCATGTTCCTCATCAGGAACCAACGACCAAGTGTGGCCCAGGGACAGTGACACATTCCCGGGTAGCCTCAGCAGCTGCTCCCGCTGAGCTACTTCCATGAGCACTATTCCTCCCCGGGACCTGCCGCCAAGTCTGGCCGGGGGACAGTGACACATTCCCGGGTAGCCTCAGCAGCTGCTCCCGCTGAGCTACTTCCATGGGCACTATTCCTCCCCGGGACTTGCCGCCAAGTCTTGGCCGGGGGACAGTGACACATTGCCGGGTAGCCTGAGTGGCTGCTCCCGCTGAGCTCTTACTTCCATGGGCATGTTCCTCACCGGGACCAACTACCAAGTGTGGCCGGGTTTCGAGCTCCAAACTCGGCTTGCACTTGGTCGCTTGGGGGGTCCCCTCCGCTCCGGGAAGGGCGCCCTCCAGCGGGCAGACGAGGGTACTTCTAGTCTGCCCGAGCTCCATGGGGCCCCTCTCGCCCCTAGGCTCCCCGCCCAGGGTTCCAGGGTCCCGGATACAGCCACCCTGTCGAGTTCGGTATAGGGTACCGGGCCTGGCTGGAATCACGCCGGGATCGGTGAGACCTCCTCGGCCGCGGCTCAGCCTCCAAACTCCCTTTCGCGGTTCTCTTCCCTTCAACTTCCATGGGCATGTTCCACACCGGGACCTCCGACCAAGTGTGGCCGGGGAACAGTCGCCCATGCCCGGGTAGCCTCAGCAAGTGCTCCCGCTGAGGTCAACTTGGAGGTTGGAGCTCCGACTTCCATGGGCACTGTTCCTCCCCGGGACCTGCCGCCAAGTCTGGCCGGGGGACAGTGACACATTCCCGGGTAGCTTGAGCGGCTTCTCCCGCTGAACTCTTACTTCCATGGGCATGTTCCTCATCAGGAACCAACGACCAAGTGTGGCCCAGGGACAGTGACACATTCCCGGGTAGCCTCAGCAGCCGCTCCCGCTGAGCTACTTCCATGAGCACTATTCCTCCCCGGGACCTGCCGCCAAGTCTGGCCGGGGGACAGTGACACATTCCCGGGTAGCCTCAGCAGCTGCTCCCGCTGAGCTACTTCCATGGGCACTATTCCTCCCCGGGACTTGCCGCCAAGTCTTGGCCGGGGGACAGTGACACATTGCCGGGTAGCCTGAGTGGCTGCTCCCGCTGAGCTCTTACTTCCATGGGCATGTTCCTCACCGGGACCAACTACCAAGTGTGGCCGGGTTTCGAGCTCCAAACTCGGCTTGCACTTGGTCGCTTGGGGGGTCCCCTCCGCTCCGGGAAGGGCGCCCTCCAGCGGGCAGACGAGGGTACTTCTAGTCTGCCCGAGCTCCATGGGGCCCCTCTCGCCCCTAGGCTCCCCGCCCAGGGTTCCAGGGTCCCGGATACAGCCACCCTGTCGAGTTCGGTATAGGGTACCGGGCCTGGCTGGAATCACGCCGGGATCGGTGAGACCTCCTCGGCCGCGGCTCAGCCTCCAAACTCCCTTTCGCGGTTCTCTTCCCTTCAACTTCCATGGGCATGTTCCACACCGGGACCTCCGACCAAGTGTGGCCGGGGAACAGTCGCCCATGCCCGGGTAGCCTCAGCAAGTGCTCCCGCTGAGGTCAACTTGGAGGTTGGAGCTCCGACTTCCATGGGCACTGTTCCTCCCCGGGACCTGCCGCCAAGTCTGGCCGGGGGACAGTGACACATTCCCGGGTAGCTTGAGCGGCTTCTCCCGCTGAACTCTTACTTCCATGGGCATGTTCCTCATCAGGAACCAACGACCAAGTGTGGCACAGGGACAGTGACACATTCCCGGGTAGCCTCAGCAGCCGCTCCCGCTGAGCTACTTCCATGAGCACTATTCCTCCCCGGGACCTGCCGCCAAGTCTGGCCGGGGGACAGTGACACATTCCCGGGTAGCCTCAGCAGCTGCTCCCGCTGAGCTACTTCCATGGGCACTATTCCTCCCCGGGACTTGCCGCCAAGTCTTGGCCGGGGGACAGTGACACATTGCCGGGTAGCCTGAGTGGCTGCTCCCGCTGAGCTCTTACTTCCATGGGCATGTTCCTCACCGGGACCAACTACCAAGTGTGGCCGGGTTTCGAGCTCCAAACTCGGCTTGCACTTGGTCGCTTGGGGGGTCCCCTCCGCTCCGGGAAGGGCGCCCTCCAGCGGGCAGACGAGGGTACTTCTAGTCTGCCCGAGCTCCATGGGGCCCCTCTCGCCCCTAGGCTCCCCGCCCAGGGTTCCAGGGTCCCGGATACAGCCACCCTGTCGAGTTCGGTATAGGGTACCGGGCCTGGCTGGAATCACGCCGGGATCGGTGAGACCTCCTCGGCCGCGGCTCAGCCTCCAAACTCCCTTTCGCGGTTCTCTTCCCTTCAACTTCCATGGGCATGTTCCACACCGGGACCTCCGACCAAGTGTGGCCGGGGAACAGTCGCCCATGCCCGGGTAGCCTCAGCAAGTGCTCCCGCTGAGGTCAACTTGGAGGTTGGAGCTCCGACTTCCATGGGCACTATTCCTCCCCGGGACCTGCCGCCAAGTCTGGCCGGGGGACAGTGACACATTCCCGGGTAGCCTGAGCGGCTTCTCCCGCTGAACTCTTACTTCCATGGGCATGTTCCTCATCAGGAACCAACGACCAAGTGTGGCCCAGGGACAGTGACACATTCCCGGGTAGCCTCAGCAGCTGCTCCCGCTGAGCTACTTCCATGAGCACTATTCCTCCCCGGGACCTGCCGCCAAGTCTGGCCGGGGGACAGTGACACATTCCCGGGTAGCCTGAGCGGCTGCTCCCGCTGGGCTACTTCCATGGGCACTATTCCTCCCCGGGACCTGCCGCCAAGTCTGGCCGGGGGACAGTGACACATTCCCGGGTAGCCTGAGTGGCTGCTCCCGCTGAGCTCTTACTTCCATGGGCATGTTCCTCACCGGGACATACTACCAAGTGTGGCCGGGTTTCGAGCTCCAAACTCGGCTTGCACTTGGTCGCTTGGGGGGTCCCCTCCGCTCCGGGAAGGGCGCCCTCCAGCGGGCAGACGAGGGTACTTCTAGTCTGCCCGAGCTCCATGGGGCCCCTCTCGCCCCTAGGCTCCCCGCCCAGGGTTCCAGGGTCCCGGATACAGCCACCCTGTCGAGTTCGGTATAGGGTACCGGGCCTGGCTGGAATCACGCCGGGATCGGTGAGACCTCCTCGGCCGCGGCTCAGCCTCCAAACTCCCTTTCGCGGTTCTCTTCCCTTCAACTTCCATGGGCATGTTCCACACCGGGACCTCCGACCAAGTGTGGCCGGGGAACAGTCGCCCATGCCCGGGTAGCCTCAGCAAGTGCTCCCGCTGAGGTCAACTTGGAGGTTGGAGCTCCGACTTCCATGGGCACTATTCCTCCCCGGGACCTGCCGCCAAGTCTGGCCGGGGGACAGTGACACATTCCCGGGTAGCCTGAGCGGCTTCTCCCGCTGAACTCTTACTTCCATGGGCATGTTCCTCATCAGGAACCAACGACCAAGTGTGGCCCAGGGACAGTGACACATTCCCGGGTAGCCTCAGCAGCTGCTCCCGCTGAGCTACTTCCATGAGCACTATTCCTCCCCGGGACCTGCCGCCAAGTCTGGCCGGGGGACAGTGACACATTCCCGGGTAGCCTGAGCGGCTGCTCCCGCTGGGCTACTTCCATGGGCACTATTCCTCCCCGGGACCTGCCGCCAAGTCTGGCCGGGGGACAGTGACACATTCCCGGGTAGCCTGAGTGGCTGCTCCCGCTGAGCTCTTACTTCCATGGGCATGTTCCTCACCGGGACATACTACCAAGTGTGGCCGGGTTTCGAGCTCCAAACTCGGCTTGCACTTGGTCGCTTGGGGGGTCCCCTCCGCTCCGGGAAGGGCGCCCTCCAGCGGGCAGACGAGGGTACTTCTAGTCTGCCCGAGCTCCATGGGGCCCCTCTCGCCCCTAGGCTCCCCGCCCAGGGTTCCAGGGTCCCGGATAAAGCCACCCTGCCGAGTTCGGTATAGGGTACCGGGCCTGGCTGGAATCACGCCGGGATCGGTGAGACCTCCTCGGCCGCGGCTCAGCCTCCAAACTCCCTTTCGCGGTTCTCTTCCCTTCAACTTCCATGGGCATGTTCCACACCGGGACCTCCGACCAAGTGTGGCCGGGGAACAGTCGCCCATGCCCGGGTAGCCTCAGCAAGTGCTCCCGCTGAGGTCAACTTGGAGGTTGGAGCTCCGACTTCCATGGGCACTATTCCTCCCCGGGACCTGCCGCCAAGTCTGGCCGGGGGACAGTGACACATTCCCGGGTAGCCTGAGCGGCTTCTCCCGCTGAACTCTTACTTCCATGGGCATGTTCCTCATCAGGAACCAACGACCAAGTGTGGCCCAGGGACAGTGACACATTCCCGTGTATCTTCAGCAGCTGCTCCCGCTGAGCTACTTCCATGAGCACTATTCCTCCCCGGGACCTGCCGCCAAGTCTGGCCGGGGGACAGTGACACATTCCCGGGTAGCCTGAGCGGCTGCTCCCGCTGAGCTACTTCCATGGGCACTATTCCTCCCCGGGACTTGCCGCCAAGTCTTGGCCGGGGGACAGTGACACATTGCCGGGTAGCCTGAGTGGCTGCTCCCGCTGAGCTCTTACTTCCATGGGCATGTTCCTCACCGGGACATACTACCAAGTGTGGCCGGGTTTCGAGCTCCAAACTCGGCTTGCACTTGGTCGCTTGGGGGTCCCCTCCGCTCCGGGAAGGGCGCCCTCCAGCGGGCAGACGAGGGTACTTCTAGTCTGCCCGAGCTCCATGGGGCCCCTCTCGCCCCTAGGCTCCCCGCCCAGGGTTCCAGGGTCCCGGATACAGCCACCCTGCCGAGTTCGGTATAGGGTACCGGGCCTGGCTGGAATCACGCCGGGATCGGTGAGACCTCCTCGGCCGCGGCTCAGCCTCCAAACTCCCTTTCGCGGTTCTCTTCCCTTCAACTTCCATGGGCATGTTCCACACCGGGACCTCCGACCAAGTGTGGCCGGGGAACAGTCGCCCATGCCCGGGTAGCCTCAGCAAGTGCTCCCGCTGAGGTCAACTTGGAGGTTGGAGCTCCGACTTCCATGGGCACTATTCCTCCCCGGGACCTGCCGCCAAGTCTGGCCGGGGGACAGTGACACATTCCCGGGTAGCCTGAGCGGCTTCTCCCGCTGAACTCTTACTTCCATGGGCATGTTCCTCATCAGGAACCAACGACCAAGTGTGGCCCAGGGACAGTGACACATTCCCGGGTATCTTCAGCAGCTGCTCCCGCTGAGCTACTTCCATGAGCACTATTCCTCCCCGGGACCTGCCGCCAAGTCTGGCCGGGGGACAGTGACACATTCCCGGGTAGCCTCAGCAGCTGCTCCCGCTGAGCTACTTCCATGGGCACTATTCCTCCCCGGGACTTGCCGCCAAGTCTTGGCCGGGGGACAGTGACACATTGCCGGGTAGCCTGAGTGGCTGCTCCCGCTGAGCTCTTACTTCCATGGGCATGTTCCTCACCGGGACCAACTACCAAGTGTGGCCGGGTTTCGAGCTCCAAACTCGGCTTGCACTTGGTCGCTTGGGGGGTCCCCTCCGCTCCGGGAAGGGCGCCCTCCAGCGGGCAGACGAGGGTACTTCTAGTCTGCCCGAGCTCCATGGGGCCCCTCTCGCCCCTAGGCTCCCCGCCCAGGGTTCCAGGGTCCCGGATACAGCCACCCTGTCGAGTTCGGTATAGGGTACCGGGCCTGGCTGGAATCACGCCGGGATCGGTGAGACCTCCTCGGCCGCGGCTCAGCCTCCAAACTCCCTTTCGCGGTTCTCTTCCCTTCAACTTCCATGGGCATGTTCCACACCGGGACCTCCGACCAAGTGTGGCCGGGGAACAGTCGCCCATGCCCGGGTAGCCTCAGCAAGTGCTCCCGCTGAGGTCAACTTGGAGGTTGGAGCTCCGACTTCCATGGGCACTGTTCCTCCCCGGGACCTGCCGCCAAGTCTGGCCGGGGGACAGTGACACATTCCCGGGTAGCTTGAGCGGCTTCTCCCGCTGAACTCTTACTTCCATGGGCATGTTCCTCATCAGGAACCAACGACCAAGTGTGGCCCAGGGACAGTGACACATTCCCGGGTAGCCTCAGCAGCTGCTCCCGCTGAGCTACTTCCATGAGCACTATTCCTCCCCGGGACCTGCCGCCAAGTCTGGCCGGGGGACAGTGACACATTCCCGGGTAGCCTCAGCAGCTGCTCCCGCTGAGCTACTTCCATGGGCACTATTCCTCCCCGGGACTTGCCGCCAAGTCTTGGCCGGGGGACAGTGACACATTCCCGGGTAGCCTGAGTGGCTGCTCCCGCTGAGCTCTTACTTCCATGGGCATGTTCCTCACCGGGACATACTACCAAGTGTGGCCGGGTTTCGAGCTCCAAACTCGGCTTGCACTTGGTCGCTTGGGGGGTCCCCTCCGCTCCGGGAAGGGCGCCCTCCAGCGGGCAGACGAGGGTACTTCTAGTCTGCCCGAGCTCCATGGGGCCCCTCTCGCCCCTAGGCTCCCCGCCCAGGGTTCCAGGGTCCCGGATACAGCCACCCTGTCGAGTTCGGTATAGGGTACCGGGCCTGGCTGGAATCACGCCGGGATCGGTGAGACCTCCTCGGCCGCGGCTCAGCCTCCAAACTCCCTTTCGCGGTTCTCTTCCCTTCAACTTCCATGGGCATGTTCCACACCGGGACCTCCGACCAAGTGTGGCCGGGGAACAGTCACCCATGCCCGGGTAGCCTCAGCGGCTGCTCCCGCTGAGGTCAACTTGGAGGTTGGAGCTCCGACTTCCATGGGCACTATTCCTCCCCGGGACCTGCCGCCAAGTCTGGCCGGGGGACAGTGACACATTCCCGGGTAGCCTGAGCGGCTTCTCCCGCTGAACTCTTACTTCCATGGGCATGTTCCTCATCAGGAACCAACGACCAAGTGTGGCCCAGGGACAGTGACACATTCCCGGGTAGCCTCAGCAGCTGCTCCCGCTGAGCTACTTCCATGAGCACTATTCCTCCCCGGGACCTGCCGCCAAGTCTGGCCGGGGGACAGTGACACATTCCCGGGTAGCCTGAGCGGCTGCTCCCGCTGAGCTACTTCCATGGGCACTATTCCTCCCCGGGACTTGCCGCCAAGTCTTGGCCGGGGGACAGTGACACATTCCCGGGTAGCCTGAGTGGCTGCTCCCGCTGAGCTCTTACTTCCATGGGCATGTTCCTCACCGGGACATACTACCAAGTGTGGCCGGGTTTCGAGCTCCAAACTCGGCTTGCACTTGGTCGCTTGGGGGGTCCCCTCCGCTCCGGGAAGGGCGCCCTCCAGCGGGCAGACGAGGGTACTTCTAGTCTGCCCGAGCTCCATGGGGCCCCTCTCGCCCCTAGGCTCCCGGCCCAGGGTTCCAGGGTCGCGGATCCAGCCACCATGCGGAGTTCGGTTTGGGTACCGGGCCTGGCAGAAATCACGCCGGGATCGGTGAGCCCTCCTCGGCCGCGGCTTCGCGCAAAAACTCCCTTTCGCGGTTCTCTTCACTTCAACTTCCATGGACACGTTCCACACTTGGACCTACGACCAAGTGTGCCCGGGGAACAGTAACCCATGCCCGGGCAGCCTCAGCAAGTGCTCCCGCTGAGGTCAATTTGGAGGTTTGAGCTCCGACTTCCATGGCCATGTTCCTCACCGGGACCTACGACCAAGCGTGGCCGGGTTTCGAGCTCCAAACTCGGCTTGCACTTTGTGGCCAAGGGGGTCCCCTCCGCTCCGGGAAGGGCGCCCTCCAGCTGGCAGACGAGGTTACTTCTAGTCTGCCCGAGCTCCATGGGGCATTATTCCTCCCCGGGACTTGCCGCCAAGTCTGGCCGGGGGACAGTGACACTTGGCCGGGTAGGCGAAGTGGCTTCTCCCGCTGACTTGCCCCTTTGGAAGTAGGAGCTCTTACTTCCATGGGCATTATACCTCTCGAAGACTTAGAGCCAAGTGAGCTCCTACTTCCATGGGCATTATTCCTCCCCGGGACTTGCCGCCAAGTCTGGCCGGGGGACAGTGACACTTGGCCGGGTAGGCGAAGTGGCTTCTCCCGCTGACTTGCCCCTTTGGAAGTAGGAGCTCCTACTTCCATGGGCATTATTCCTCCCCGGGACTTGCCGCCAAGTCTGGCCGGGGGACAGTGACACTTGGCCGGGTAGGCGAAGTGGCTTCTCCCGCTGACTTGCCCCTTTGGAAGTAGGAGCTCCTACTTCCATGGGCATTATTCCTCCCCGGGACTTGCCGCCAAGTCTGGCCGGGGGACAGTGACACTTGGCCGGGTAGGCGAAGTGGCTTCTCCCGCTGACTTGCCCCTTTGGAAGTAGGAGCTCTTACTTCCATGGGCATTATACCTCTCGAAGACTTAGAGCCAAGTGAGCTCCTACTTCCATGGGCATTATTCCTCCCCGGGACTTGCCGCCAAGTCTGGCCGGGGGACAGTGACACTTGGCCGGGTAAGCGAAGTGGCTTCTCCCGCTGACTTGCCCCTTTGGAAGTAGGAGCTCCTACTTCCATGGGCATTATTCCTCCCCGGGACTTGCCGCCAAGTCTGGCCGGGGGACAGTGACACTTGGCCGGGTAGGCGAAGTGGCTTCTCCCGCTGACTTGCCCCTTTGGAAGTAGGAGCTCCTACTTCCATGGGCATTATTCCTCCCCGGGACCTACTGCCAAGTGTGGCCGGGGGACAGTGACTCTTGGCCGGATAGGCCAAGTGGCTTCTCCCGCTGACTTGCCCCTTTGGAAGTAGGAGCTCCTACTTCCATGGGCATTATTCCTCCCCGGGACCTACTGCCAAGTGTGGCCGGGGAACAGTGACTCTTGGCCGGATAGGCCAAGTGGCTTCTCCCGCTGACTTGCCCCTTTGGAAGTAGGAGCTCTTACTTCCATGGGCATTATTCCTCCCCGGGACCTACTGCCAAGTGTGGCCGGGGAACAGTGACTCTTGGCCGGATAGGCCAAGTGGCTTCTCCCGCTGACTTGCCCCTTTGGAAGTAGGAGCTCTTACTTCCATGGTCATTATTCCTCCCCGGGACCTACTGCCAAGTGTAGCCGGGGAACAGTGACTCTTTGCCGGATAGGCCAAGTGGCTTCTCCCGCTGACTTGCCCCTTTGGAAGTAGGAGCTCCTACTTCCATGGGCATTATTCCTCCCCGGGACCTACTGCCAAGTGTGGCCGGGGAACAGTGACTCTTGGCCGGATAGGCCAAGTGGCTTCTCCCGCTGACTTGCCCCTTTGGAAGTAGGAGCTCTTACTTCCATGGGCATTATTCCTCCCCGGGACCTACTGCCAAGTGTGGCCGGGGAACAGTGACTCTTGGCCGGATAGGCCAAGTGGCTTCTCCCGCTGACTTGCCCCTTTGGAAGTAGGAGCTCTTACTTCCATGGTCATTATTCCTCCCCGGGACCTACTGCCAAGTGTAGCCGGGGAACAGTGACTCTTGGCCGGATAGGCCAAGTGGCTTCTCCCGCTGACTTGCCCCTTTGGAAGTAGGAGCTCCTACTTCCATGGGCATTATTCCTCCCCGGGACCTACTGCCAAGTGTGGCCGGGGAACAGTGACTCTTGGCCGGATAGGCCAAGTGGCTTCTCCCGCTTACTTTCCCCTTTGGAAGTAGGAGCTCCTACTTCCATGGGCATTATTCCTCCCCGGGACCTACTGCCAAGTGTGGCCGGGGAACAGTGACTCTTGGCCGGATAGGCCAAGTGGCTTCTCCCGCTGACTTGACCCTTTGGAAGTAGGAGCTCCTACTTCCATGGGCATTATTCCTCCCCGGGACCTCCTGCCAAGTGTGGCCGGGGAACAGTGACTCTTGGCCGGATAGGCCAAGTTGCTTCTCCCGCTGACTTGCCCCTTTGGAAGTAGGAGCTCCTACTTCCATGGGCACTATACCTCTCGGGGACTTAGAGCCAAGTGTCTTCACCCTTTGGAGGTAGTAGCTCCTACTTCCATGGGCATTATTCCTCCCCGGGACCTCCTGCCAAGTGTGGCCGGGGAACAGTGACTCTTGTTCGGATAGGCCAAGTGGCTTCTCCCGCTGACTTGCCCCTTTGGAAGTAGGAGCTCCTACTTCCATGGGCATTATTCCTCCCCGGGACCTACTGCCAAGTGTAGCCGGGGAACAGTGACTCTTTGCCGGATAGGCCAAGTGGCTTCTCCCGCTGACTTGCCCCTTTGGAAGTAGGAGCTCCTACTTCCATGGGCATTATTCCTCCCCGGGACCTACTGCCAAGTGTGGCCGGGGAACAGTGACTCTTGGCCGGATAGGCCAAGTGGCTTCTCCCGCTGACTTGCCCCTTTGGAAGTAGGAGCTCTTACTTCCATGGGCATTATTCCTCCCCGGGACCTACTGCCAAGTGTGGCCGGGGAACAGTGACTCTTGGCCGGATAGGCCAAGTGGCTTCTCCCGCTGACTTGCCCCTTTGGAAGTAGGAGCTCTTACTTCCATGGTCATTATTCCTCCCCGGGACCTACTGCCAAGTGTAGCCGGGGAACAGTGACTCTTGGCCGGATAGGCCAAGTGGCTTCTCCCGCTGACTTGCCCCTATGGAAGTAGGAGCTCTTACTTCCATGGGCATTATTCCTCCCCGGGACCTACTGCCAAGTGTGGCCGGGGAACAGTGACTCTTGGCCGGATAGGCCAAGTGGCTTCTCCCGCTGACTTGCCCCTTTGGAAGTAGGAGCTCTTACTTCCATGGTCATTATTCCTCCCCGGGACCTACTGCCAAGTGTGGCCGGGGAACAGTGACATGTGGCCGGATAGGCCAAGTGGCTTCTCCCGCTGACTTGCCCCTTTGGAAGTAGGAGCTCTTACTTCCATGGGCATTATTCCTCCCCGGGACCTACTGCCAAGTGTTGCCGGGGGACAGTGACATGTGGCCGGATAGCCCAAGTGGCTTCTCCCGCTGACTTGCCCCTTTGGAAGTAGGAGCTCCTACTTCCATGGGCATTATTCCTCCCCGGGACCTCCTGCCAAGTGTGGCCGGGGAACAGTGACTCTTGGCCGGATAGGCCAAGTGGCTTCTCCCGCTGACTTGCCCCTTTGGAAGTAGGAGCTCCTACTTCCATGGGCATTATTCCTCCCCGGGACCTACTGCCAAGTGTGGCCGGGGAACAGTGACTCTTGGCCGGATAGGCCAAGTGGCTTCTCCCGCTTACTTTCCCCTTTGGAAGTAGGAGCTCCTACTTCCATGGGCATTATTCCTCCCCGGGACCTACTGCCAAGTGTGGCCGGGGAACAGTGACTCTTGGCCGGATAGGCCAAGTGGCTTCTCCCGCTGACTTGACCCTTTGGAAGTAGGAGCTCCTACTTCCATGGGCATTATTCCTCCCCGGGACCTCCTGCCAAGTGTGGCCGGGGAACAGTGACTCTTGGCCGGATAGGCCAAGTTGCTTCTCCCGCTGACTTGCCCCTTTGGAAGTAGGAGCTCCTACTTCCATGGGCACTATACCTCTCGGGGACTTAGAGCCAAGTGTCTTCACCCTTTGGAGGTAGTAGCTCCTACTTCCATGGGCATTATTCCTCCCCGGGACCTCCTGCCAAGTGTGGCCGGGGAACAGTGACTCTTGTTCGGATAGGCCAAGTGGCTTCTCCCGCTGACTTGCCCCTTTGGAAGTAGGAGCTCCTACTTCCATGGGCATTATTCCTCCCCGGGACCTACTGCCAAGTGTGGCCGGGGAACAGTGACTCTTGGCCGGATAGGCCAAGTGGCTTCTCCCGCTGACTTGACCCTTTGGAAGTAGGAGCTCCTACTTCCATGGGCATTATTCCTCCCCGGGACCTACTGCCAAGTGTGGCCGGGGAACAGTGACTCTTGCCTGGGTAGGCCAAGTGGCTTCTCCCGCTGACTTGCCCCTTTGGAAGTAGGAGCTCCTACTTCCATGGGCATTATTCCTCCCCGGGACCTACTGCCAAGAGTGGCCGGGGGACAGTGACATGTGGCCGGATAGGCCAAGTGGCTTCTCCCGCTGACTTGCCCCTTTGGAAGTAGGAGCTCCTACTTCCATGGGCATTATTCCTCCCCGGGACCTACTGCCAAGTGTGGCCGGGGAACAGTGACTCTTGGCCGGATATGCCAAGTGGCTTCTCCCGCTGACTTGCCCCTTTGGAAGTAGGAGCTCCTACTTCCATGGGCATTATTCCTCCCCGGGACCTACTGCCAAGTGTGGCCGGGGAACAGTGACTCTTGGCCGGATAGGCCAAGTGGCTTCTCCCGCTGACTTGACCCTTTGGAAGTAGGAGCTCCTACTTCCATGGGCATTATTCCTCCCCGGGACCTACTGCCAAGTGTGGCCGGGGAACAGTGACTCTTGCCTGGGTAGGCCAAGTGGCTTCTCCCGCTGATTAGCCCCTTTGGAAGTAGGAGCTCCTACTTCCATGGGCATTATTCCTCCCCGGGACCTACTGCCAAGAGTGGCCGGGGGACAGTGACATGTGGCCGGATAGGCCAAGTGGCTTCTCCCGCTGACTTGCCCCTTTGGAAGTAGGAGCTCCTACTTCCATGGGCATTATTCCTCCCCGGGACCTACTGCCAAGTGTGGCCGGGGAACAGTGACTCTTGGCCGGATATGCCAAGTGGCTTCTCCCGCTGACTTGCCCCTTTGGAAGTAGGAGCTCCTACTTCCATGGGCATTATTCCTCTCCGGGACCTACTGCCAAGTGTGGCCGGGGAACAGTGACTCTTGGCCGGATAGGCCAAGTGGCTTCTCCCGCTGACTTGCCCCTTTGGAAGTAGGAGCTCTTACTTCCATGGGCACTATACCTCTCGGGGACTTAGAGCCAAGTGTCTTCACTCTTTGGAGGTAGTAGCTCCTACTTCCATGGGCATTATTCCTCCCCGGGACCTACTGCCAAGTGTGGCCGGGGGACAGTGACATGTGGCCGGATAGGCCAAGTGGCTTCTCCCGCTGACTTGCCCCTTTGGAAGTAGGAGCTCTTACTTCCATGGGCATTATTCCTCCCCGGGACCTACAGCCAAGTGTGGCCGGGGAACAGTGACTCTTGGACGGATAGGCCAAGTGGCTGCTCCCGCTGACTTGCCCCTTTGGAAGTAGGAGCTCCTACTTCCATGGGCATTATTCCTCCCCGGGACCTACTGCCAAGTGTGGCCGGGGAACAGTGACTCTTGGCCGGATAGGCCAAGTGGCTGCTCCCGCTGACTTGCCCCTTTGGAAGTAGGAGCTCTTACTTCCATGGGCATTATTCCTCCCCGGGACCTACTGCCAAGTGTGGCCGGGGGACAGTGACATGTGGCCGGTTAGGCCAAGTGGCTTCTCCCGCTGACTTGCCCCTTTGGAAGTAGGAGCTCTTACTTCCATGGGCATTATTCCTCCCCGGGACCTACTGCCAAGTGTGGCCGGGGGACAGTGACATGTGGCCGGATAGCCCAAGTGGCTTCTCCCGCTGACTTGCCCCTTTGGAAGTAGGAGCTCCTACTTCCATGGGCATTATTCCTCCCCGGGACCTACTGCCAAGTGTGGCCGGGGAACAGTGACTCTTGGCCGGATAGGCCAAGTGGCTTCTCCCGCTGACTTGCCCCTTTGGAAGTAGGAGCTCTTACTCCCATGGGCAGTATACCTCTCGGGGACTTAGAGCCAAGTGTCTTCACCCTTTGGAGGTGGTAGCTCCTACTTCCATGGGCATTATTCCTCCCCGGGACCTACTGCCAAGTGTGGCCGGGGGACAGTGACTCTTGGCCGGATAGAACTAGTGGCTTCTCCCGCTGACTTGCCCCTTTGGAAGTAGGAGCTCCTACTTCCATGGGCATTATTCCTCCCCGGGACCTACAGCCAAGTGTGGCCGGGGAACAGTGACTCTTGGACGGATAGGCCAAGTGGCTGCTCCCGCTGACTTGCCCCTTTGGAAGTAGGAGCTCCTACTTCCATGGGCATTATTCCTCCCCGGGACCTACTGCCAAGTGTGGCCGGGGAACAGTGACTCTTGGCCGGATAGGCCAAGTGGCTGCTCCCGCTGACTTGCCCCTTTGGAAGTAGGAGCTCTTACTTCCATGGGCATTATTCCTCCCCGGGACCTACTGCCAAGTGTGGCCGGGGGACAGTGACATGTGGCCGGTTAGGCCAAGTGGCTTCTCCCGCTGACTTGCCCCTTTGGAAGTAGGAGCTCTTACTTCCATGGGCATTATTCCTCCCCGGGACCTACTGCCAAGTGTGGCCGGGGGACAGTGACATGTGGCCGGATAGCCCAAGTGGCTTCTCCCGCTGACTTGCCCCTTTGGAAGTAGGAGCTCCTACTTCCATGGGCATTATTCCTCCCCGGGACCTACTGCCAAGTGTGGCCGGGGAACAGTGACTCTTGGCCGGATAGGCCAAGTGGCTTCTCCCGCTGACTTGCCCCTTTGGAAGTAGGAGCTCTTACTCCCATGGGCAGTATACCTCTCGGGGACTTAGAGCCAAGTGTCTTCACCCTTTGGAGGTGGTAGCTCCTACTTCCATGGGCATTATTCCTCCCCGGGACCTACTGCCAAGTGTTGCCGGGGAACAGTGACTCTTGGCCGGATAGAACTAGTGGCTTCTCCCGCTGACTTGCCCCTTTGGAAGTAGGAGCTCCTACTTCCATGGGCATTATTCCTCCCCGGGACCTACAGCCAAGCTTGGCCGGGGGACAGTGACATGTGGCCGGATAGGCCAAGTGGCTTCTCCCGCTGACTTGCCCCTTTGGAAGTAGGAGCTCTTACTTCCATGGGCATTATTCCTCCCCGGGACCTACTGCCAAGTGTGGCCGGGGAACAGTGACTCTTGGCCGGATAGGCCAAGTGGCTTCTCCCGCTGACTTGCCCCTTTGGAGGTAGGAGCTCCTACTTCCATGGGCATTATTCCTCCCCGGGACCTACTGCCAAGTGTGGCCGGGGAACAGTGACTCTTGGCCGGGTAGGCCAAGTGGCTTCTCCCGCTGACTTGCCCCTTTGGAAGTAGGAGCTCCTAATTCCATGGGCATTATTCCTCCCCGGGACCTACTGCCAAGTGTGGCCGGGGAACAGTGACTCTTGGCCGGATAGGCCAAGTGGCTTCTCCCGCTGACTTGCCCCTTTGGAAGTAGGAGCTCCTACTTCCATGGGCATTATTCCTCCCCGGGACCTACTGCCAAGTGTAGCCGGGGAACAGTGACTCTTGGCCGGATAGAACTAGTGGCTTCTCCCGCTGACTTGCCCCTTTGGAAGTAGGAGCTCCTACTTCCATGGGCATTATTCCTCCCCGGGACCTACTGCCAAGAGTGGCCGGGGAACAGTGACTCTTGGCCGGATAGGCCAAGTGGCTTCTCCCGCTGACTTGCCCCTTTGGAAGTAGGAGCTCCTACTTCCATGGGCATTATTCCTCCCCGGGACCTACTGCCAAGTGTGGCCGGGGAACAGTGACTCTTGGCCGGATAGGCCAAGTGGCTTCTCCCGCCGACTTGCCCCTTTGGAAGTAGGAGCTCCCACTTCCATGGGCATTATTCCTCCCCGGGACATACTGCCAAGTGTGGCCGGGGAACAGTGACTCTTGGCCGGATAGTCCAAGTGGCTTCTCCCGCTGACTTGCCCCTTTGGAAGTAGGAGCTCCTACTTCCATGGGCATTATTCCTCCCCGGGACCTACAGCCAAGAGTGGCCGGGGGACAGTGACATGTGGCCGGATAGGCCAAGTGGCTTCTCCCGCTGACTTGCCCCTTTGGAAGTTGGAGCTCCTACTTCCATGGGCATTATTCCTCCCCGGGACCTACTGCCAAGTGTGGCCGGGGAACAGTGACTCTTGGCCGGATAGGCCAAGTGGCTTCTCCCGCTGACTTGCCCCTATGGAAGTAGGAGCTCTTACTTCCATGGGCATTATTCCTCCCCGGGACCTACTGCCAAGTGTGGCCGGGGAACAGTGACTCTTGGCCGGATAGGCCAAGTGGCTTCTCCCGCTGACTTGCCCCTTTGGAAGTAGGAGCTCTCACTTCCATGGGCAGTATACCTCTCGGGGACTTAGAGCCAAGTGTCTTCACCCTTTGGAGGTAGGAGCTCTTACTTCCATGGGCATTATTCCTCTCCGGGACCTACAGCCAAGTGTGGCCGGGGAACAGTGACACTTGGCCGGATAGGCCAAGTGGCTGCTCCCGCTGACTTGCCCCTATGGAAGTAGGAGCTCTTACTTCCATGGGCATTATTCCTCCCCGGGACCTACTGCCAAGTGTGGCCGGGGAACAGTGACTCTTGGCCGGGTAGGCCAAGTGGCTTCTCCCGCTGACTTGCCCCTTTGGAAGTAGGAGCTCTTACTCCCATGGGCAGTATACCTCTCGGGGACTTAGAGCCAAGTGTCTTCACCCTTTGGAGGTAGTAGCTCCTACTTCCATGGGCATTATTCCTCCCCGGGACCTACTGCCAAGTGTAGCCGGGGAACAGTGACTCTTGGCCGGATAGAACTAGTGGCTTCTCCCGCTGACTTGCCCCTTTGGAAGTAGGAGCTCCTACTTCCATGGGCATTATTCCTCCCCGGGACCTACTGCCAAGAGTGGCCGGGGAACAGTGACTCTTGGCCGGGTAGGCCAAGTGGCTTCTCCCGCTGACTTGCCCCTTTGGAAGTAGGAGCTCCTACTTCCATGGGCATTATTCCTCCCCGGGACCTACTGCCAAGTAAGGCCGGGGAACAGTGACTCTTGGCCGGATAGAACTAGTGGCTTCTTCCGCTGACTTGCCCCTTTGGAAGTAGGAGCTCCTACTTCCATGGGCATTATTCCTCCCCGGGACCTACAGCCAAGCTTGGCCGGGGGACAGTGACATGTGGCCGGATAGGCCAAGTGGCTTCTCCCGCTGACTTGCCCCTTTGGAGGTAGGAGCTCTTACTTCCATGGGCATTATTCCTCTCCGGGACCTACAGCCAAGTGTGGCCGGGGAACAGTGAAACTTGGCCGGATAGGCCAAGTGGCTGCTCCCGCTGACTTGCCCCTTAGGAAGTAGGAGCTCCTACTTCCATGGGCATTATTCCTCCCCGGGACCTATAGCCAAGTGTGGACGGGGGACAGTGACATGTGGCCGGATAGGCCGAGCGGCTTCTCCCGCTGACGTCATCGCTTTGGAAGTAGGAGCTCCTACTTCCATGGGCTTGTTCCTCCCCGGGACTTGCCGCCAAGTCTGGCCGGGGGACAGTGACATGTGGCCGGATAGGCCAACTGGCTGCTCCCGCTGAGCCCCTACTTCCATGGGCTTGTTCGTCCCCCGGGACTTGCCGCCAAGTCTGGCCGGGGAACAGTGACATGCCGCCGGATACGGCCGAGCGGCTGCTCCCGCTGACGTCATCGCTTTGGAAGTAGGAGCTCCTACTTCCATGGGCTTGTTCCTCCCCGGGACCTGCCGCCAAGTCTGGCCGGGGGACAGTGACATGTGGCCGGATAGGCCAACTGGCTGCTCCCGCTGAGCCCCTACTTCCATGGGCTTGTTCGTCCCCCGGGACTTGCCGCCAAGTCTGGCCGGGGAACAGTGACATGCCGCCGGATACGGCCGAGCGGCTGCTCCCGCTGACGTCATCGCTTTGGAAGTAGGAGCTCCTA
>NW_027285212.1:0-22500 GCF_040894005.1 Engystomops pustulosus | reverse complement strand
CGCCAAGTCTAGGACGGGGCTGGCGCCGCAGCGGGCCCGGAGACCCGCCGCGGACCAGGGCTCCCCGGATTGGTTTTAAGTCTGATAAATGCACGCCTTCCTGGAGGGCAGCGCTCTTGGGCACGTATTAGCTCTAGAATTGCCACAGTTATCCGAGTAGCACATCATCAATGCGGAACGATCAAAGGAACCATAACTGATTTAATGAGCCATTCGCAGTTTCACCGTAAAGAATAGTCAGTACTTAGACATGCATGGCTTAATCTTTAAAACAAGCATATACTACTGGCAGGATCAACCAGGTAGCCGAGCTCTGAGGGGTAGACTCTTGGAGTCAGGCTCCGTGAGCTAATGGGAACGCTCGTTGCTGCTGCTGCTACCGCAGCGCTTCTCCGCCGCCGGAGAAGACCTCGCAGACAACATTGGATGGAGCTTAGGGCAGGGGGGCAAGAAAGATGCTCTCGGTCCCTTCCAAGGACCCGAAAAAGCCTTCCCTTCCCCTCCCTCTCGCAGTCGCTGGCTTTCCCCACTCAGTTCAGCCAAGAAGTGGCGCTCGACTCTCACCTCCATCAGCACCTCCGAAGCTCGGACAGCTCCTGTAGGCTGCGCATAGAAGGAAAGCATTGGACGCTCAACTTCAGCACCTCGAGTGTCGGACGGCTCCACCACCACCTCTCCACACTGTTAAGCGAGAGAGACGATAGGAGCCGTCGCGACGTACCCATGCAGCGCCGCCCGCCAACGCACAGAGGAGCGGAGGGGATCGGGCGCCAGGTCCGGGGGAAGGCTGGGAGGGAAGCTACGGCGCTGCTACCCAGCTTTCAACCCTGCGGGACCGGTGCTCCGCTCCTATCGCTCCGGCGAACAGGGTCCGCTACGCTTTCAACACCAGCGCCCGGCAGAGGGCTTGGAGAAGGCTCGCGCGGATCCTCGGTTCGGATCGCCTGGCTTCGCGGGAGCGGCCTTCGGCTAGGGCCGACGACGGCCGGACCGAGCAGATTTGGACCGGGGTGCGGGGCGAGTACCTGCCTCTCTCACGAAGGGAGTGTCACCGGTAAGAAGCCTCTTCCCACGTCTGCTTGCCGACTTACGCTCGCCCCGACGAGAGGCCCAACCGAAAGAGTGGAAAGGGGCAGAGATTTCCAGGGTCGCCCCACCAGGGATGCAATACCCCAGTGCAGACAGTCGGCCCTGCCCCGAACCTACTCGGTGGTTTGAAGGTTAACCTCTTGGGGAAAAGCAGCGATTCGCCTCGCGGTGCGTGCCTCCGCGGATCTAAACCCCCTCGATCGATGTGGGGCCAGAGGACCCCTTTTCCCCGTACGAAACTGTCAGCTCACCATGGGCTCGACGTCCGTGGGTCGGGGAGTTGAGCGCTTACGCGCGGCGGGACCTTATAACCTGCAGCGACTGAGGAGCGAAGATTTCCAGGGTGGGCCCCCGGGGATGCCATACCCCGAGCAGCCTGTCGGCCCCGCTCCTAGCACGCTGGCAAGCAATGGAGTCTTCCCCGCGGCAGCCACCGCCCTCGCCCTAGCCTCGCCGTCGGTCGATGAAGAACGTCGTTCGCCCTTCCTCTGCTCGGGATTTTGAAACGGCCTGGCCTTCGCCTACTCCGTCGGGCAACTGCCTTCCGCCAGCCCCTTCCCTCGAATCCCCTTCTTCCATTTTAGACCCGATCAGGGGATTGGTCAGCCCAGCCCTGGGGTAAGAAGAGGGGTTGGGGTCGGTTCGGCTTCGGGTGCCCCGCTCGGCCAAAGGTTCCCCTCGCTTTGGAAGCACGCGAGGTCGCGGAGGGTGTCGGGGTTATTTTCGGCTCCCTGGCTTCGCGGGAGCGGCCTTCGGCTAGGGCCGAGACCGTCCAGCCCGCGCAGATTTGGACCGGGGTCCGGGGCGAGTACCTGCCTCTCTCACGAAGGGAGTGTCACCGGTAAGAAGCCTCTTCCCACGTCTGCTTGCCGACTTACGCTCGCCCCGACGAGAGGCCCAACCGAAAGAGTGGAAAGGGGCAGAGATTTCCAGGGTCGCCCCACCAGGGATGCAATTCCCCAGTGCAGGCTGTCGGCCCTGCCCCGAACCTACTCGGTGGTTTGAAGGTTAACCTCTTGGGGAAAAGCAGCGATTCGCCTCGCGGTGCGTGCCTCCGCGGATCTAAACCCCCTCGATCGATGTGGGGCCAGAGGACCCCTTTTCCCCGTACGAAACGGCCGGCTCACCATGGGCTCGACATCCGTGGGTCGGAGAGTTGAGCGCTTACGCGCGGCGGGACCTTATAACCTGCAGCGGCTGAGGAGCGAAGATTTTCAGGGTGGGCCCCCGGGGATGCCATACCCCGAGCAGCCAGTCGGCCCCGCTCCTAGCGCGCTGACGAGCAATGGAGTCTTCCCCGCGGCAGCCACCGCCCTCGCCTCGCCGTCGGTCGATGAAGAGCCGAGTTCGCCCTCCTCTGCTCGGGACTCGGAAACGGCCTGGCCTTCGCCTACTCCGTCGGGCAACTGCCTTCCGCCAGCCCCTTCCCTCGAATCCCCTTCTTCCATTTTAGACCCGATCAGGGGATTGGTCAGCCCAGCCCTGGGGTAAGAAGAGGGGTTGGGGTCGGTTCGGCTTCCGGTGCCCCCGCTCGGCCAAAGGTCCCCTCGCTTTGGAAGCAGAGGGTGCCGGGGTTATTTTCGGCTTGACGCCTAGTCCGGCCCCTGCCGGTTCCCGTGGAGGCCCGCGGTCAAAACCAGCTCCCCGGCTGTCGGAGCCGGAGCCCCGCAGCCCGAGCGGACGCACCGAGTCCCTCATGTAAGGGATAGCCGCCCCTACGGAACGGCCCGGACTGGGACCAGGCACCCCCAGGCGCCGAAGGGGTGGGTCGGCCGTGTTGCCGAAGCTTAGCCGGCGCTGATGACCGCAGCCCCTAACGATGCCCACAGGCGGGGGAGCCAAGGAGAGCACTAGGAAGACGTGGCGGGGTCGGACGGCTCAATTTCCAGGGTGGGACCCCGGGGGTTCAGTACCCCGGGCATCCGGTCGGTTTCGCCGGCGCGACCCCAAGCCTTCCACGGCCCCCTTCGTGGGTGCAGGGATACCGAGCAGGGTGCAGGCTTAGACGCCAATTCCCCAGAAGTTTTAGGGATAGGGTTTGTCCGGGCGCCACCGCAGCGACAACCTCGCAAGAAGCTCTCTTCCACAAAAGCACGGGCAACGTTCGTGTGCGAGTGTTGGTCTCCCATGGTCTACCGACTCCCCCGGGCGGCCCAAGCGTTACGCCCACGGCCGGGCCCTCGAGCAGGCGCACCCCTGGTGCCTCTCGTAAGGGAAGGCTACGGTCCTCAACCCCTCGTATGGCGGGGAGGGCGCATTTGAAACGCTAAAGGACGAGCCCTGTTCGGGACCTGGCGGGGATCCGCGGATTGGCGAGAGGGATGGGTCTGCCGTTGGTCAGAGGGGACGCACCCCTGGGACGCAGTTTGGCATTAGCGACCGATGGCCCATCTACGACCATGTACTCCGGGAGCGCCAAGGAGGACGCGGGTGGGCTTTGGGGGCAGACTCAATTTCCAGGGTCTGGGCGCCGGGGGTGCAATACCCTTAAGCGCTCATGTCGGTTTCGTCTGCCGCCCGCCTCTGGCCCGGCTCCTAGTGACGGGTGCTGTGAACGTGCGATCGTGCTTGCGGTTGAAGAGTTCAAAGGCTACCGCTGGGGATAACACGCCCGGGGAATTTAGAAACCCCCCCTCCGCTACAATCTCTGCTTCTGCCGGACTCGGAGGGGAGCCGCCCCGGGGGCGACCGCTCCCTCTCCTCTTCCGCGGCGTGCCGCGCGCTTCGCCGTCAGCAGCGGAGCGAACCTTTTTCTCGGTCCGCAGCTCTTCAGGCGTAGGCGGGCAGCGCTAACAGGGTACACTGGGGACCACTCGACCGCAACCGCTCCTCCGACCGACGAGCATACCTACCGCGGATACGCCACGGTGGGTCTAAGCCTCGTCGCCGCCGCGAGGAGCAGGCGGGAGCCGTCCCTTTTCGTGCTGCGGAAATAAACCGTGGACACAGAGGTGTGTCTGCGCTCTCCGACCGGGCGGGGGGCGATTGGACTTGCCCGAGGGACACTAGGCGAGGCGCTGCCGCGGGAGCCGGAGCTCCGCGCTGGACGCTGCCGCCGCCGCCGCCGCCCCCCACCCACGGTACGGTGGAGTACGCCCGTTCCATACGCTTCGTAGCAAACCTCAGCCGAAGCAGAGAGTCCTACCGCTGTGGCAGGAGCGGGGCCGTGCGAGGACCACACTGGCACCGCGCTACACAACCTTAGGCAGAGGACGACAGCCGCTCACGGGGAGCGGGGGATTGATGCGCGACCAAGACTGAGGCTAAGGAACGCTTTACCATAAACCGGCCGGGGCCAATACCCCTGACCGAGCAAAGTGCCCTGCCCCGCCGGATCGCGCTGTGTCAGATCGATCAAAAGAGCGGAGAGCCGAGACTCTACCGCTGGGAGTTTGTGGAGAACGGCCTGGCTTGCGTCCCGTCCTCCCGCCCTCGACCTCACATGGCTAGCCTCACCCGCCGGGAGCCACCCCATTGGGGACCGTAGGGCGGAGAAGGGGTCTCCGCGTCCGGAATTTACTTGTGGAGAACGGCCTGGCTTACGTCCCGTCCTCCCGCCCTCGACCTCACATGGCTAGCCTCACCCGCCGGGCGCCACCCCATTGGGGACCGTAGGGCGGAGAAGGGGTCTCCGCGTCCGGAATTTACTTGTGGAGAACGGCCTGGCTTACGTCCCGTCCTCCCGCCCTCGACCTCACACGGCTAGCCTCACCCGCCGGGCGCCACCCCATTGGGGACCGTAGGGCGGAGAAGGGGTCTCCGCGTCCGGAATTTACTTGTGGAGAACGGCCTGGCTTACGTCCCGTCCTCCCGCCCTCGACCTCACATGGCTAGCCTCACCCGCCGGGCGCCACCCCATTGGGGACCGTAGGGCGGAGAAGGGGTCTCCGCGTACGGAATTTCTTGTGGAGAACGGCCTGGCTTACGTCCCGTCCTCCCATGGCTAGCCTCACCCGCCGGGCGCCACCCCATTGGGGACCGTAGGGCGGAGAAGGGGTCTCCGCGTCCGGAATTTCTTGTGGAGAACGGCCTGGCTTACGTCCCGTCCTCCCGCCCTCGACCTCACATGGCTAGCCTACCCCGCCGGGCGCCGCTCCATTGGGGATACGGTACGGCAAAGCGCGACGCCGCACGATGCCAACACTTTGTGGAAAAACCTGGCAGAGTCGACCAAAACCTCGCTTCTTTGACCGGTATTTTTGATGCTTTTCTCTGCCGCCGAAGGTGCACTGAGGGTCGGATCGCCCAAAATTTTTACCGGTCGTTTTGGTCTGCGGTTCTTCCGAGAGGTGCCCGCCTGACAGTTCTTTTTCAGCAGCCTCCGAAAGGCCATCCAGCGGGCAAGCCAGGGGTTGGCAGCCGCCGGCGGTGAGCCTTCCCCGGCCGGGGCAGACGGCTCCGACCGCAAAATTTTTTCGACTTTCGCCGAGGCCAAAACCCCATGCACTTTTAAAGCCTGCCCGCAGCGCCGTCTCCTGTCAGACGTCCCTTGCCGCCTGCGGTGGTCCTCGCCCGGCAGAGAGAAGCCGGAGTCGCCCCCTCTCCGGTTCTTTTTCACCATTCCGGAGCTCTGAAATCTGCCGGACACCGAGTGACCGAGGACGCTTCCAGGAGGGCGGCAGCGAGAGGCAGAGTGCCACCGGTCGGGTCGCCGGTTCTCCCACACTTTGAAAATTTTTCGCTTGTTCTGGTGGGATGGAGAGAGAGCGTGGCTTATGCGCCCTCTGCCCCGCGGTCCGCCCTGGCTGGCCTTACGCCGGTGGTTCGCCAGGCCACCGGCACCTTGTACGGCGGGGACGGCGTGGCTTATGCGCCCGTCAACCAACCTACTCGCCCCGGCTAGCCTTTTACCCGGAGGGCGCCACGCTCCGGGTACCAGTGAGCGGCACGAACCCAGTCATACCATGCCGCTCACCTCGCGCCCTCTCCGGCCTCCGCCGCGGAGACCTCCCGCTAGGACCTGCGGGGGGCGATTTCTGCCAAAATCTACAAAGTCCCCGATGGTTAAGGACGTAGACTGTTGAGCGGGACCTACACACTCTTGTAGCCGATGGGGCTCGCCATTTCCCGCAGAAAATGGACCACCTCCCGCAGAGGAACATGAAATGCCCCTTCCCGCGGGACCCGAAGGACCGCTCTGTCCGAGCAGGCCTCCAGGACCACGGCACGCAAAAGCGACTCAGTCCCGCTGGCATTACGGATCTGACTTTGTGCAAAAACCAGGCAGAGTCGACCAAAACCTCCCTTCTTTGACCGGTGTTTTTGTTGCTTTTCTCTGCCGCCGAAGGTGCACTGAGGGTCGGATCGCCCAAAATTTTTACCGGTCGTTTTGGTCTGCGGTTCTTCCGAGAGGTGCCCGCCTGACAGTTCTTTTTCAGCAGCCTCCGAAAGGGCATCCAGCGGGCAAGCCAGGGGTTGGCAGCCGCCGGCGGTGAGCCTTCCCCGGCCGGGGCAGACAGCTCCGACCGCAAAATTTTTTCGACTTTCGCCGAGGCCAAAACCCCATGCACTTTTAAAGCCTGCCCGCAGCGCCGTCTCCTGGCAGACGTCCCTTGCCGCCTGCGGTGGTCCTCGCCCGGCAGAGAGAAGCCGGATTCGCCCTCTCACCGGTTCTTTTTCACCATTCCGGAGCTCTGAAATCTGCCGGACACCGAGTGACCGAGGACGCTTCCAGGAGGGCGGCAGCGAGAGGCAGAGTGCCACCGGTCGGGAAGCCGGTTCTCCCACACTTTGAAATTTTTTCGCTTGTTCTGGTGGGATGGAGAGAGAGCGTGGCTTATGCGCCCTCTGCCCCGCGGTACGCCCTTGGCTAGCCTTACGCCGGTGGTTCGCCAGGCCACCGGCACCTTGTACAGCGGGGACGGCGTGGCTTATGCGCCCTCTGCCCCGCGGTACGCCCTTGGCTAGCCTTACGCCGGTGGTTCGCCAGGCCACCGGCACCTTGTACGGCGGGGACGGCGTTGCTTATGCGCCCGTCAATCCACCTACTCGCCCCGGCTAGCCTTTTACCCGGAGGGCGCCACGCTCCGGGTAGCAGTGAGCGGCACGAGCCCAGTCATACCATGCCGCTCACCTCGCACCTTTTCCGGCCTCCGCCGCGGAGACCTCCCGCTCTGTTCTGCGGAGAGCGATTTTGGGCAAAATCTACAAAGTCCCCGATGGTTAAGGACGTAGACTGTTGAGCGGGACCTACACACTCTTGTAGCCGAAGGGGCTCGCCATTTCCCGCAGAAAATGGATCACCTCCCGCAGAGGAACATGAAATGCCCCTTCCCGCGGGACCCGAAGGACCACTCTGTCCGAGCAGGCTTCCAGGACCACGGCACGCAAGAGCGACTCAGTCCCGCTGGCATTACGGATCTGACTTAGTGCAAAAACCTGGCAGAGTCGACCAAAACTCCCCTTCTCTGACCGGTATTTTTGTTGCTTTTCTCTGCCGCCGAAGGTGCACTACGGGTCGGATCGCCCAAAATTTTTACCGGTCGTTTTGGTCTGCGGTTCTTCCGAGAGGTGCCCGCCTGACAGTTCTTTTTCAGCAGCCTCCGAAAGGCCATCCAGCGGGCAAGCCAGGGGTTGGCAGCCGCCGGAGGTGAGCCTTCCCCGGCCGGGGCAGACAGCTCCGACCGCATAATTTTTTCGACTTTCTCCGAGGCCAAAACCCCATGCACTTTTAAAGCCTGCCCGCAGCGCCGTCTCCTGTCAGACGTCCCCGCCGCCTGCGGTGGTCCTCGCCCGGCAGAGAGAAGCCGGAGTCGCCCTCTCTCCGGTTCTTTTTCACCATTCCGGAGCTCTTAAATCTGCCGTACTCCGAGTGACCGAGGACGCTTCCAGGACGGCGGCAGCGAGAGGCAGAGTGCAACCGGTCGGGAAGCCGGTTCTCCCACACTTTGAAAATTTTTCGCTTGTGCTGGTGGGATGGAGAGAGAGCGTGGCTTATGCGCCCTCTGCCCCGCGGTACGCCCTTGGCTAGCCTTACGCCGGTGGTTCGCCAGGCCACCGGCACCTTGTACGGCGGGGACGGCGTTGCTTATGCGCCCGTCATCCCACCTACTCGCCCCGGCTAGCCTTTTACCCGGAGGGCGCCACGCTCCGGGTAGCAGTGAGCGGCACGAGCCCAGTCATACCATGCCGCTCACCTCGCACCTTTTCCGGCCTCCGCCGCGGAGACCTCACGCTCTGTTCTGCGGAGAGCGATTTTGGGCAAAATCTACAAAGTCCCCGATGGTTAAGGACGTAGACTGTTGAGCGGGACCTACACACTCTTGTAGCCGAAGGGGCTCGCCATTTCCCGCAGAAAATGGATCACCTCCCGCAGAGGAACATGAAATGCCCCTTCCCGCGGGACCCGCAGGACCGCTCTGTCCGAGCAGGCCTCCAGGACCACGGCACGCAAAAGCGACTCAGTCCCGCTGGCATTACGGATCTGACTTAGTGCAAAAACCTGGCAGAGTCGACCAAAACTCCCCTTCTCTGACCGGTATTTTTGTTGCTTTTCTCTGCCGCCGAAGGTGCACTACGGGTCGGATCGCCCAAAATTTTTACCGGTCGTTTTGGTCTGCGGTTCTTCCGAGAGGTGCCCGCCTGACAGTTCTTTTTCAGAAGCCTCCGAAAGGGCATCCAGCGGGCAAGCCAGGGGTTGGCAGCCGCCGGCGGTGAGCCTTCCCCGGCCGGGGCAGACAGCTCCGACCGCATAATTTTTTCGACTTTTGCCGAGGCCAAAACCCCATGCACTTTTAAAGCCTGCCCGCAGCGCCGTCTCCTGTCAGACGTCCCCGCCGCCTGCGGTGGTCCTCGCCCGGCAGAGAGAAGCCGGAGTCGCCCTCTCTCCGGTTCTTTTTCACCATTCCGGAGCTCTTAAATCTGCCGTACTCCGAGTGACCGAGGACGCTTCCAGGAGGGCGGCAGCGAGAGGCAGAGTGCCACCGGTCGGGAAGCCGGTTCTCCCACACTTTGAAAATATTTCGCTTGTGCTGGTGGGATGGAGAGAGAGCGTGGCTTATGCGCCCTCTGCCCCGCGGTACGCCCTGGCTAGCCTTACGCCGGTGGTTCGCCAGGCCACCGGCACCTTGTACGGCGGGGACGGCGTTGCTTATGCGCCCGTCATCCCACCTACTCGCCCCGGCTAGCCTTTTACCCGGAGGGCGCCACGCTCCGGGTAGCAGTGAGCGGCACGAGCCCAGTCATACCATGCCGCTCACCTCGCACCTTTTCCGGCCTCCGCCGCGGAGACCTCACGCTCTGTTCTGCGGAGAGCGATTTTGGGCAAAATCTACAAAGTCCCCGATGGTTAAGGACGTAGACTGTTGAGCGGGACCTACACACTCTTGTAGCCGAAGGGGCTCGCCATTTCCCGCAGAAAATGGATCACCTCCCGCAGAGGAACATGAAATGCCCCTTCCCGCGGGACCCGCAGGACCGCTCTGTCCGAGCAGGCCTCCAGGACCACGGCACGCAAAAGCGACTCAGTCCCGCTGGCATTACGGATCTGACTTAGTGCAAAAACCTGGCAGAGTCGACCAAAACTCCCCTTCTCTGACCGGTATTTTTGTTGCTTTTCTCTGCCGCCGAAGGTGCACTACGGGTCGGATCGCCCAAAATTTTTACCGGTCGTTTTGGTCTGCGGTTCTTCCGAGAGGTGCCCGCCTGACAGTTCTTTTTCAGCAGCCTCCGAAAGGGCATCCAGCGGGCAAGCCAGGGGTTGGCAGCCGCCGGCGGTGAGCCTTCCCCGGCCGGGGCAGAAAGCTCCGACCGCATAATTTTTTCGACTTTCGCCGAGGCCAAAAGCCCAGGCACTTAGAAAGCCTGCCCGCAGCGCCGCCTCCTGTCAGAGGTCCCCGCCGCCTGCGGTGGTCCTCGCCCGGCAGAGAGAAGCCGGAGTCGCCCTCTCTCCGGTTCTTTTTCACCATTCCGGAGCTCTTAAATCTGCCGTACTCCGAGTGACCGAGGACGCTTCCAGGAGGGCGGCAGAGAGAGGCAGAGTGCCACCGGTCGGGAAGCCGGTTCTCCCACACTTTGAAAATTTTTCGCTTGTGCTGGTGGGATGGAGAGAGAGCGTGGCTTATGCGCCCTCTGCCCCGCGGTACGCCCTGGCTAGCCTTACGCCGGTGGTTCGCCAGGCCACCGGCACCTTGTACGGCGGGGACGGCGTTGCTTATGCGCCCGTCAACCCACCTACTCGCCCCGGCTAGCTTTTTACCCGGAGGGCGCCACGCTCCGGGTAGCAGTGAGCGGCACGAGCCCAGTCATACCATGCCGCTCACCTCGCACCTTTTCCGGCCTCCGCCGCGGAGACCTCACGCTCTGTTCTGCGGAGAGCGATTTTGGGCAAAATCTACAAAGTCCCCGATGGTTAAGGACGTAGACTGTTGAGCGGGACCTACACACTCTTGTAGCCGAAGGGGCTCGCCATTTCCCGCAGAAAATGGATCACCTCCCGCAGAGGAACATGAAATGCCCCTTCCCGCGGGACCCGAAGGACCGCTCTGTCCGAGCAGGCCTCCAGGACCACGGCACGCAAAAGCGACTCAGTCCCGCTGGCATTACGGATCTGACTTAGTGCAAAAACCTGGCAGAGTCGACCAAAACTCCCCTTCTCTGACCGGTATTTTTGCTGCTTTTCTCTGCCGCCGAAGGTGCACTACGTGTCGGATCGCCCAAAATTTTTACCGGTCGTTTTGGTCTGCGGTTCTTCCGAGAGGTGCCCGCCTGACAGTTCTTTTTCAGCAGCCTCCGAAAGGGCATCCAGCGGGCAAGCCAGGGGTTGGCAGCCGCCGGCGGTGAGCCTTCCCCGGCCAAGGCAGACAGCTCCGACCGCATAATTTTTTCGAACTTCTCCGAGGTCAAAATCCCAGGCACTCCGACGGAAGGTCCGCCGCGCGTCTCCCGTCTGACGTCCCCGCCGCTCGCGGTGGTCCTCGCCCGGCAGGGAGCTGCCGGATTCGCCCTCTTACCGGTTCTTTTTCACCTTTCCGGAGCTCTGATATCTGCCGCACACACAGTGACCGAGGACGCTTCCAGGAGGGCGGCAGCGAGAGGCAGAGTGCCACCGGGCGGGTCCTCGGTTCTCCCACACTTAGAAAATTTTTGCGCTTGTGCTGGTGCGAGGACGTAGGTCTTTCGACCGGGGCAAGCCTGGAGGGCGGTAGCCGGGATTGGCGCCCTATTCCCGGCTAGCTCTCGGAGGCTTCACCCGGTTGGAGGTTGGAGCTCCGACTTCCATGGGCATGTTCCTCACCGGGACCTACGACCAAGTGTGGCCGAGGGACAGTGACACATTCCCGTGTAGCCTGAGTGGCTGCTCCCGCTGAGCTACTTCCATGGGCACTATTCCTCCCCGGGACTTGCCGCCAAGTCTTGGCCGGGGGACAGTGACACATTGCCGGGTAGCCTGAGTGGCTGCTCCCGCTGAGCTCTTACTTCCATGGGCATGTTCCTCACCGGGACCAACTACCAAGTGTGGCCGGGTTTCGAGCTCCAAACTCGGCTTGCACTTGGTCGCTTGGGGGGTCCCCTCCGCTCCGGGAAGGGCGCCCTCCAGCGGGCAGACGAGGGTACTTCTAGTCTGCCCGAGCTCCATGGGGCCCCTCTCGCCCCTAGGCTCCCCGCCCAGGGTTCCAGGGTCCCGGATACAGCCACCCTGTCGAGTTCGGTATAGGGTACCGGGCCTGGCTGGAATCACGCCGGGATCGGTGAGACCTCCTCGGCCGCGGCTCAGCCTCCAAACTCCCTTTCGCGGTTCTCTTCCCTTCAACTTCCATGGGCATGTTCCACACCGGGACCTCCGACCAAGTGTGGCCGGGGAACAGTCACCCATGCCCGGGTAGCCTCAGCGGCTGCTCCCGCTGAGGTCAACTTGGAGGCTGGAGCTCCGACTTCCATGGGCACTATTCCTCCCCGGGACCTGCCGCCAAGTCTGGCCGGGGGACAGTGACACATTCCCGGGTAGCCCTGAGCGGCTGCTCCCGCTGAACTCTTACTTCCATGGGCATGTTCCTCATCAGGAACCAACGACCAAGTGTGGCCCATGGACAGTGACACATTCCCGGGTAGCCTCAGCAGCTGCTCCCGCTGAGCTACTTCCATGAGCACTATTCCTCCCCGGGACCTGCCGCCAAGTCTGGCCGGGGGACAGTGACACATTCCCGGGTAGCCTGAGCGGCTGCTCCCGCTGAGCTACTTCCATGGGCACTATTCCTCCCCGGGACTTGCCGCCAAGTCTTGGCCGGGGGACAGTGACACATTCCCGGGTAGCCTGAGTGGCTGCTCCCGCTGAGCTCTTACTTCCATGGGCATGTTCCTCACCGGGACATACTACCAAGTGTGGCCGGGTTTCGAGCTCCAAACTCGGCTTGCACTTGGTCGCTTGGGGGTCCCCTCCGCTCCGGGAAGGGCGCCCTCCAGCGGGCAGACGAGGGTACTTCTAGTCTGCCCGAGCTCCATGGGGCCCCTCTCGCCCCTAGGCTCCCCGCCCAGGGTTCCAGGGTCCCGGATACAGCCACCCTGCCGAGTTCGGTATAGGGTACCGGGCCTGGCTGGAATCACGCCGGGATCGGTGAGACCTCCTCGGCCGCGGCTCAGCCTCCAAACTCCCTTTCGCGGTTCTCTTCCCTTCAACTTCCATGGGCATGTTCCACACCGGGACCTCCGACCAAGTGTGGCCGGGGAACAGTCGCCCATGCCCGGGTAGCCTCAGCAAGTGCTCCCGCTGAGGTCAACTTGGAGGTTGGAGCTCCGACTTCCATGGGCACTGTTCCTCCCCGGGACCTGCCGCCAAGTCTGGCCGGGGGACAGTGACACATTCCCGGGTAGCTTGAGCGGCTTCTCCCGCTGAACTCTTACTTCCATGGGCATGTTCCTCATCAGGAACCAACGACCAAGTGTTGCCCAGGGACAGTGACACATTCCCGGGTAGCCTCAGCAGCTGCTCCCGCTGAGCTACTTCCATGAGCACTATTCCTCCCCGGGACCTGCCGCCAAGTCTGGCCGGGGGACAGTGACACATTCCCGGGTAGCCTCAGCAGCTGCTCCCGCTGAGCTACTTCCATGGGCACTATTCCTCCCCGGGACTTGCCGCCAAGTCTTGGCCGGGGGACAGTGACACATTGCCGGGTAGCCTGAGTGGCTGCTCCCGCTGAGCTCTTACTTCCATGGGCATGTTCCTCACCGGGACCAACTACCAAGTGTGGCCGGGTTTCGAGCTCCAAACTCGGCTTGCACTTGGTCGCTTGGGGGGTCCCCTCCGCTCCGGGAAGGGCGCCCTCCAGCGGGCAGACGAGGGTACTTCTAGTCTGCCCGAGCTCCATGGGGCCCCTCTCGCCCCTAGGCTCCCCGCCCAGGGTTCCAGGGTCCCGGATACAGCCACCCTGTCGAGTTCGGTATAGGGTACCGGGCCTGGCTGGAATCACGCCGGGATCGGTGAGACCTCCTCGGCCGCGGCTCAGCCTCCAAACTCCCTTTCGCGGTTCTCTTCCCTTCAACTTCCATGGGCATGTTCCACACCGGGACCTCCGACCAAGTGTGGCCGGGGAACAGTCACCCATGCCCGGGTAGCCTCAGCGGCTGCTCCCGCTGAGGTCAACTTGGAGGCTGGAGCTCCGACTTCCATGGGCACTATTCCTCCCCGGGACCTGCCGCCAAGTCTGGCCGGGGGACAGTGACACATTCCCGGGTAGCCCTGAGCGGCTGCTCCCGCTGAACTCTTACTTCCATGGGCATGTTCCTCATCAGGAACCAACGACCAAGTGTGGCCCAGGGACAGTGACACATTCCCGGGTAGCCTCAGCAGCTGCTCCCGCTGAGCTACTTCCATGAGCACTATTCCTCCCCGGGACCTGCCGCCAAGTCTGGCCGGGGGACAGTGACACATTCCCGGGTAGCCTGAGCGGCTGCTCCCGCTGAGCTACTTCCATGGGCACTATTCCTCCCCGGGACTTGCCGCCAAGTCTTGGCCGGGGGACAGTGACACATTCCCGGGTAGCCTGAGTGGCTGCTCCCGCTGAGCTCTTACTTCCATGGGCATGTTCCTCACCGGGACATACTACCAAGTGTGGCCGGGTTTCGAGCTCCAAACTCGGCTTGCACTTGGTCGCTTGGGGGTCCCCTCCGCTCCGGGAAGGGCGCCCTCCAGCGGGCAGACGAGGGTACTTCTAGTCTGCCCGAGCTCCATGGGGCCCCTCTCGCCCCTAGGCTCCCCGCCCAGGGTTCCAGGGTCCCGGATACAGCCACCCTGTAGAGTTCGGTATAGGGTACCGGGCCTGGCTGGAATCACGCCGGGATCGGTGAGACCTCCTCGGCCGCGGCTCAGCCTCCAAACTCCCTTTCGCGGTTCTCTTCCCTTCAACTTCCATGGGCATGTTCCACACCGGGACCTCCGACCAAGTGTGGCCGGGGAACAGTCACCCATGCCCGGGTAGCCTCAGCGGCTGCTCCCGCTTAGGTCAACTTGGAGGTTGGAGCTCCGACTTCCATGGGCACTATTCCTCCCCGGGACCTGCCGCCAAGTCTGGCCGAGGGACAGTGACACATTCCCGGGTAGCCTGAGCGGCTTCTCCCGCTGAACTCTTACTTCCATGGGCATGTTCCTCATCAGGAACCAACGACCAAGTGTGGCCCAGGGACAGTGACACATTTTTGGGTAGCCTCAGCAGCTGCTCCCGCTGAGCTACTTCCATGAGCACTATTCCTCCCCGGGACTTGCCGCCAAGTCTTGGCCGGGGGACAGTGACACATTCCCGGGTAGCCTGAGTGGCTGCTCCCGCTGAGCTACTTCCATGGGCACTATTCCTCCCCGGGACTTGCCGCCAAGTCTTGGCCGGGGGACAGTGACACATTCCCGGGTAGCCTGAGTGGCTGCTCCCGCTGAGCTCTTACTTCCATGGGCATGTTCCTCACCGGGACATACTACCAAGTGTGGCCGGGTTTCGAGCTCCAAACTCGGCTTGCACTTGGTCGCTTGGGGGGTCCCCTCCGCTCCGGGAAGGGCGCCCTCCAGCGGGCAGACGAGGGTACTTCTAGTCTGCCCGAGCTCCATGGGGCCCCTCTCGCCCCTAGGCTCCCCGCCCAGGGTTCCAGGGTCCCGGATACAGCCACCCTGTCGAGTTCGGTATAGGGTACCGGGCCTGGCTGGAATCACGCCGGGATCGGTGAGACCTCCTCGGCCGCGGCTCAGCCTCCAAACTCCCTTTCGCGGTTCTCTTCCCTTCTACTTCCATGGGCATGTTCCACACCGGGACCTCCGACCAAGTGTGGCCGGGGAACAGTCGCCCATGCCCGGGTAGCCTCAGCAAGTGCTCCCGCTGAGGTCAACTTGGAGGTTGGAGCTCCGACTTCCATGGGCACTGTTCCTCCCCGGGACCTGCCGCCAAGTCTGGCCGGGGGACAGTGACACATTCCCGGGTAGCTTGAGCGGCTTCTCCCGCTGAACTCTTACTTCCATGGGCATGTTCCTCATCAGGAACCAACGACCAAGTGTGGCCCAGGGACAGTGACACATTCCCGGGTAGCCTCAGCAGCTGCTCCCGCTGAGCTACTTCCATGAGCACTATTCCTCCCCGGGACTTGCCGCCAAGTCTTGGCCGGGGGACAGTGACACATTCCCGGGTAGCCTGAGTGGCTGCTCCCGCTGAGCTACTTCCATGGGCACTATTCCTCCCCGGGACTTGCCGCCAAGTCTTGGCCGGGGGACAGTGACACATTCCCGGGTAGCCTGAGTGGCTGCTCCCGCTGAGCTCTTACTTCCATGGGCATGTTCCTCACCGGGACATACTACCAAGTGTGGCCGGGTTTCGAGCTCCAAACTCGGCTTGCACTTGGTCGCTTGGGGGGTCCCCTCCGCTCCGGGAAGGGCGCCCTCCAGCGGGCAGACGAGGGTACTTCTAGTCTGCCCGAGCTCCATGGGGCCCCTCTCGCCCCTAGGCTCCCCGCCCAGGGTTCCAGGGTCCCGGATACAGCCACCCTGTCGAGTTCGGTATAGGGTACCGGGCCTGGCTGGAATCACGCCGGGATCGGTGAGACCTCCTCGGCCGCGGCTCAGCCTCCAAACTCCCTTTCGCGGTTCTCTTCCCTTCAACTTCCATGGGCATGTTCCACACCGGGACCTCCGACCAAGTGTGGCCGGGGAACAGTCGCCCATGCCCGGGTAGCCTCAGCAAGTGCTCCCGCTGAGGTCAACTTGGAGGTTGGAGCTCCGACTTCCATGGGCACTGTTCCTCCCCGGGACCTGCCGCCAAGTCTGGCCGGGGGACAGTGACACATTCCCGGGTAGCTTGAGCGGCTTCTCCCGCTGAACTCTTACTTCCATGGGCATGTTCCTCATCAGGAACCAACGACCAAGTGTGGCCCAGGGACAGTGACACATTCCCGGGTAGCCTCAGCAGCTGCTCCCGCTGAGCTACTTCCATGAGCACTATTCCTCCCCGGGACTTGCCGCCAAGTCTTGGCCGGGGGACAGTGACACATTCCCGGGTAGCCTGAGTGGCTGCTCCCGCTGAGCTACTTCCATGGGCACTATTCCTCCCCGGGACTTGCCGCCAAGTCTTGGCCGGGGGACAGTGACACATTCCCGGGTAGCCTGAGTGGCTGCTCCCGCTGAGCTCTTACTTCCATGGGCATGTTCCTCACCGGGACATACTACCAAGTGTGGCCGGGTTTCGAGCTCCAAACTCGGCTTGCACTTGGTCGCTTGGGGGGTCCCCTCCGCTCCGGGAAGGGCGCCCTCCAGCGGGCAGACGAGGGTACTTCTAGTCTGCCCGAGCTCCATGGGGCCCCTCTCGCCCCTAGGCTCCCGGCCCAGGGTTCCAGGGTCGCGGATCCAGCCACCATGCGGAGTTCGGTTTGGGTACCGGGCCTGGCAGAAATCACGCCGGGATCGGTGAGCCCTCCTCGGCCGCGGCTTCGCGCAAAAACTCCCTTTCGCGGTTCTCTTCACTTCAACTTCCATGGACACGTTCCACACTTGGACCTACGACCAAGTGTGCCCGGGGAACAGTAACCCATGCCCGGGCAGCCTCAGCAAGTGCTCCCGCTGAGGTCAATTTGGAGGTTTGAGCTCCGACTTCCATGGCCATGTTCCTCACCGGGACCTACGACCAAGCGTGGCCGGGTTTCGAGCTCCAAACTCGGCTTGCACTTTGTGGCCAAGGGGGTCCCCTCCGCTCCGGGAAGGGCGCCCTCCAGCTGGCAGACGAGGTTACTTCTAGTCTGCCCGAGCTCCATGGGGCATTATTCCTCCCCGGGACTTGCCGCCAAGTCTGGCCGGGGGACAGTGACACTTGGCCGGGTAGGCGAAGTGGCTTCTCCCGCTGACTTGCCCCTTTGGAAGTAGGAGCTCTTACTTCCATGGGCATTATACCTCTCGAAGACTTAGAGCCAAGTGAGCTCCTACTTCCATGGGCATTATTCCTCCCCGGGACTTGCCGCCAAGTCTGGCCGGGGGACAGTGACACTTGGCCGGGTAGGCGAAGTGGCTTCTCCCGCTGACTTGCCCCTTTGGAAGTAGGAGCTCCTACTTCCATGGGCATTATTCCTCCCCGGGACTTGCCGCCAAGTCTGGCCGGGGGACAGTGACACTTGGCCGGGTAGGCGAAGTGGCTTCTCCCGCTGACTTGCCCCTTTGGAAGTAGGAGCTCCTACTTCCATGGGCATTATTCCTCCCCGGGACTTGCCGCCAAGTCTGGCCGGGGGACAGTGACACTTGGCCGGGTAGGCGAAGTGGCTTCTCCCGCTGACTTGCCCCTTTGGAAGTAGGAGCTCTTACTTCCATGGGCATTATACCTCTCGAAGACTTAGAGCCAAGTGAGCTCCTACTTCCATGGGCATTATTCCTCCCCGGGACTTGCCGCCAAGTCTGGCCGGGGGACAGTGACACTTGGCCGGGTAAGCGAAGTGGCTTCTCCCGCTGACTTGCCCCTTTGGAAGTAGGAGCTCCTACTTCCATGGGCATTATTCCTCCCCGGGACTTGCCGCCAAGTCTGGCCGGGGGACAGTGACACTTGGCCGGGTAGGCGAAGTGGCTTCTCCCGCTGACTTGCCCCTTTGGAAGTAGGAGCTCCTACTTCCATGGGCATTATTCCTCCCCGGGACCTACTGCCAAGTGTGGCCGGGGGACAGTGACTCTTGGCCGGATAGGCCAAGTGGCTTCTCCCGCTGACTTGCCCCTTTGGAAGTAGGAGCTCCTACTTCCATGGGCATTATTCCTCCCCGGGACCTACTGCCAAGTGTGGCCGGGGAACAGTGACTCTTGGCCGGATAGGCCAAGTGGCTTCTCCCGCTGACTTGCCCCTTTGGAAGTAGGAGCTCTTACTTCCATGGGCATTATTCCTCCCCGGGACCTACTGCCAAGTGTGGCCGGGGAACAGTGACTCTTGGCCGGATAGGCCAAGTGGCTTCTCCCGCTGACTTGCCCCTTTGGAAGTAGGAGCTCTTACTTCCATGGTCATTATTCCTCCCCGGGACCTACTGCCAAGTGTAGCCGGGGAACAGTGACTCTTTGCCGGATAGGCCAAGTGGCTTCTCCCGCTGACTTGCCCCTTTGGAAGTAGGAGCTCCTACTTCCATGGGCATTATTCCTCCCCGGGACCTACTGCCAAGTGTGGCCGGGGAACAGTGACTCTTGGCCGGATAGGCCAAGTGGCTTCTCCCGCTGACTTGCCCCTTTGGAAGTAGGAGCTCTTACTTCCATGGGCATTATTCCTCCCCGGGACCTACTGCCAAGTGTGGCCGGGGAACAGTGACTCTTGGCCGGATAGGCCAAGTGGCTTCTCCCGCTGACTTGCCCCTTTGGAAGTAGGAGCTCTTACTTCCATGGTCATTATTCCTCCCCGGGACCTACTGCCAAGTGTAGCCGGGGAACAGTGACTCTTGGCCGGATAGGCCAAGTGGCTTCTCCCGCTGACTTGCCCCTTTGGAAGTAGGAGCTCCTACTTCCATGGGCATTATTCCTCCCCGGGACCTACTGCCAAGTGTGGCCGGGGAACAGTGACTCTTGGCCGGATAGGCCAAGTGGCTTCTCCCGCTTACTTTCCCCTTTGGAAGTAGGAGCTCCTACTTCCATGGGCATTATTCCTCCCCGGGACCTACTGCCAAGTGTGGCCGGGGAACAGTGACTCTTGGCCGGATAGGCCAAGTGGCTTCTCCCGCTGACTTGACCCTTTGGAAGTAGGAGCTCCTACTTCCATGGGCATTATTCCTCCCCGGGACCTCCTGCCAAGTGTGGCCGGGGAACAGTGACTCTTGGCCGGATAGGCCAAGTTGCTTCTCCCGCTGACTTGCCCCTTTGGAAGTAGGAGCTCCTACTTCCATGGGCACTATACCTCTCGGGGACTTAGAGCCAAGTGTCTTCACCCTTTGGAGGTAGTAGCTCCTACTTCCATGGGCATTATTCCTCCCCGGGACCTCCTGCCAAGTGTGGCCGGGGAACAGTGACTCTTGTTCGGATAGGCCAAGTGGCTTCTCCCGCTGACTTGCCCCTTTGGAAGTAGGAGCTCCTACTTCCATGGGCATTATTCCTCCCCGGGACCTACTGCCAAGTGTAGCCGGGGAACAGTGACTCTTTGCCGGATAGGCCAAGTGGCTTCTCCCGCTGACTTGCCCCTTTGGAAGTAGGAGCTCCTACTTCCATGGGCATTATTCCTCCCCGGGACCTACTGCCAAGTGTGGCCGGGGAACAGTGACTCTTGGCCGGATAGGCCAAGTGGCTTCTCCCGCTGACTTGCCCCTTTGGAAGTAGGAGCTCTTACTTCCATGGGCATTATTCCTCCCCGGGACCTACTGCCAAGTGTGGCCGGGGAACAGTGACTCTTGGCCGGATAGGCCAAGTGGCTTCTCCCGCTGACTTGCCCCTTTGGAAGTAGGAGCTCTTACTTCCATGGTCATTATTCCTCCCCGGGACCTACTGCCAAGTGTAGCCGGGGAACAGTGACTCTTGGCCGGATAGGCCAAGTGGCTTCTCCCGCTGACTTGCCCCTATGGAAGTAGGAGCTCTTACTTCCATGGGCATTATTCCTCCCCGGGACCTACTGCCAAGTGTGGCCGGGGAACAGTGACTCTTGGCCGGATAGGCCAAGTGGCTTCTCCCGCTGACTTGCCCCTTTGGAAGTAGGAGCTCTTACTTCCATGGTCATTATTCCTCCCCGGGACCTACTGCCAAGTGTGGCCGGGGAACAGTGACATGTGGCCGGATAGGCCAAGTGGCTTCTCCCGCTGACTTGCCCCTTTGGAAGTAGGAGCTCTTACTTCCATGGGCATTATTCCTCCCCGGGACCTACTGCCAAGTGTTGCCGGGGGACAGTGACATGTGGCCGGATAGCCCAAGTGGCTTCTCCCGCTGACTTGCCCCTTTGGAAGTAGGAGCTCCTACTTCCATGGGCATTATTCCTCCCCGGGACCTCCTGCCAAGTGTGGCCGGGGAACAGTGACTCTTGGCCGGATAGGCCAAGTGGCTTCTCCCGCTGACTTGCCCCTTTGGAAGTAGGAGCTCCTACTTCCATGGGCATTATTCCTCCCCGGGACCTACTGCCAAGTGTGGCCGGGGAACAGTGACTCTTGGCCGGATAGGCCAAGTGGCTTCTCCCGCTTACTTTCCCCTTTGGAAGTAGGAGCTCCTACTTCCATGGGCATTATTCCTCCCCGGGACCTACTGCCAAGTGTGGCCGGGGAACAGTGACTCTTGGCCGGATAGGCCAAGTGGCTTCTCCCGCTGACTTGACCCTTTGGAAGTAGGAGCTCCTACTTCCATGGGCATTATTCCTCCCCGGGACCTCCTGCCAAGTGTGGCCGGGGAACAGTGACTCTTGGCCGGATAGGCCAAGTTGCTTCTCCCGCTGACTTGCCCCTTTGGAAGTAGGAGCTCCTACTTCCATGGGCACTATACCTCTCGGGGACTTAGAGCCAAGTGTCTTCACCCTTTGGAGGTAGTAGCTCCTACTTCCATGGGCATTATTCCTCCCCGGGACCTCCTGCCAAGTGTGGCCGGGGAACAGTGACTCTTGTTCGGATAGGCCAAGTGGCTTCTCCCGCTGACTTGCCCCTTTGGAAGTAGGAGCTCCTACTTCCATGGGCATTATTCCTCCCCGGGACCTACTGCCAAGTGTGGCCGGGGAACAGTGACTCTTGGCCGGATAGGCCAAGTGGCTTCTCCCGCTGACTTGACCCTTTGGAAGTAGGAGCTCCTACTTCCATGGGCATTATTCCTCCCCGGGACCTACTGCCAAGTGTGGCCGGGGAACAGTGACTCTTGCCTGGGTAGGCCAAGTGGCTTCTCCCGCTGACTTGCCCCTTTGGAAGTAGGAGCTCCTACTTCCATGGGCATTATTCCTCCCCGGGACCTACTGCCAAGAGTGGCCGGGGGACAGTGACATGTGGCCGGATAGGCCAAGTGGCTTCTCCCGCTGACTTGCCCCTTTGGAAGTAGGAGCTCCTACTTCCATGGGCATTATTCCTCCCCGGGACCTACTGCCAAGTGTGGCCGGGGAACAGTGACTCTTGGCCGGATATGCCAAGTGGCTTCTCCCGCTGACTTGCCCCTTTGGAAGTAGGAGCTCCTACTTCCATGGGCATTATTCCTCCCCGGGACCTACTGCCAAGTGTGGCCGGGGAACAGTGACTCTTGGCCGGATAGGCCAAGTGGCTTCTCCCGCTGACTTGACCCTTTGGAAGTAGGAGCTCCTACTTCCATGGGCATTATTCCTCCCCGGGACCTACTGCCAAGTGTGGCCGGGGAACAGTGACTCTTGCCTGGGTAGGCCAAGTGGCTTCTCCCGCTGATTAGCCCCTTTGGAAGTAGGAGCTCCTACTTCCATGGGCATTATTCCTCCCCGGGACCTACTGCCAAGAGTGGCCGGGGGACAGTGACATGTGGCCGGATAGGCCAAGTGGCTTCTCCCGCTGACTTGCCCCTTTGGAAGTAGGAGCTCCTACTTCCATGGGCATTATTCCTCCCCGGGACCTACTGCCAAGTGTGGCCGGGGAACAGTGACTCTTGGCCGGATATGCCAAGTGGCTTCTCCCGCTGACTTGCCCCTTTGGAAGTAGGAGCTCCTACTTCCATGGGCATTATTCCTCTCCGGGACCTACTGCCAAGTGTGGCCGGGGAACAGTGACTCTTGGCCGGATAGGCCAAGTGGCTTCTCCCGCTGACTTGCCCCTTTGGAAGTAGGAGCTCTTACTTCCATGGGCACTATACCTCTCGGGGACTTAGAGCCAAGTGTCTTCACTCTTTGGAGGTAGTAGCTCCTACTTCCATGGGCATTATTCCTCCCCGGGACCTACTGCCAAGTGTGGCCGGGGGACAGTGACATGTGGCCGGATAGGCCAAGTGGCTTCTCCCGCTGACTTGCCCCTTTGGAAGTAGGAGCTCTTACTTCCATGGGCATTATTCCTCCCCGGGACCTACAGCCAAGTGTGGCCGGGGAACAG